>NW_006922604.1:89849-95223 GCF_000298275.1 Orycteropus afer afer
GAAAGTGAGGGAATGGTTGTAGAAGTCAATATTACAAAATTTTAAAAATAACAGGTAAATACCCACCACCACCAATCATTTTAAAAAACAAACCAAACTCACTGTCATCCAGTCGAGTCCAACTCATAGAGACTCCTATTGAGTTTCCACAGCTGCCAATCTTTTTCCACAGAACAGTTAATGGATCTGAACCACCACCCTTCTGATTAACAGCCAAATGCCTTAGCTTAACCCTAGTTATCACCATAGCTCCTGCAACCCTGAAGTGGGTGATTTTCAGGAGGATGCTGAAAAGTTTTCACCAACCTCTTTGATGTTTATTGCCAAAGTTCACAAGTCTGTCCAGTTCTCACGGAAGGCAACAATGTTTCTCTTTCTTTTCCTCCTTCCTACTCTTACACATAAAAAGTAACCCAAAATCATTCTATTTAGGGAATTTGGAAAATGTACTTTCCAGTCTGCCAGTGCTTTCCATACAGGGACAAGTTAAAGGCAGGGATAATGCTACTTACCAACATAAAATTTCCAGCACTGGTATCTGTTTTAAATACACATTGAACTTGGTTAAACCATGTGCATGACTACCAAAGTTGAAATAGACTATTTATATCTTATTGAAATTAGTTTATATAAGATATTCTGCTGTGTATTTAGTTTATATAACTAGTTGAAGAAAGAGAACTGTTCTTTCTGTAAGCCATTACATTCCTAGTATATTAAGAAGATATGAGCAGAGCAATTTGGTACTCTTGTAAATATAGGATGACCATAACATTTCATTGAGACTTATATAGACATTGGAAATGTTAATTGAAATATATTGAAAGACAGAGAAATGTCTTTTTTTTTCAGCATTGATCAAAAGTCTATAAAGTTCTTAGAGCAATATTTTTTCTGAACTTCTTTTGTTGTTGTTTGTTAGCTTATTTGGACCAGTTATGACTTTTCAGGGATAGATTCCACTTTTCAAATTCAAAAACTAAATAAATCACATTCCAAAAAAAAAGGCTAATGATATACAAACAGCTACAATATAAGAAAACTAAATTATGGCAATCATTAAACATATGCTTTAAAGTAACAAGTATGTGCAAGGCACTGGGCTTTGTGATAGAGTTGCAAAATAAATAAGACAGTCATGTGACTTACAGCGCCAAGTGACTTAAGCCTAATAGAGAGGATTGAAGTCTGGTTAAAGGAGCAGTGGACAGGGTCAGGGTCTATTAATCTGGACAGACCATAAACCTTATTAAGAACAGAGTAAAGGAAAAGGGTTTGTGAAAGCTACACACTAAATACTTATTTCTGAATTGAAATCAATGCCTCATTGAGGTAGCATTTATTGCACAGATGTGGCAAACCTGATAGGACCTTTACAACTTCTAAAATAGCTTCATTTACAACAAAGATGTAGCAGCTTAGGAAATAGAAGAATTTGGTTCAGTTATCTTCTCAATGCTAATATAACACACACAGGACGCTGCTCAACAAAACCGGAAATTAGTGAACAGGAGAATCCTGTTTAGTAGTAGTTCAGAGAACTCCAGTGGGGTTACAGAGCAGCACCCTGATATTCAAAATTCCATTAATGGGAGATTCATTTTTAGCTTGGAATGTAATTAGGAAGCAGAGTTAGCTAACAGGAAAAATGAAATAAAATCCTCCTCACAGCCATAGCCTAGTATCTTGCAACTATTTTAACACAGGGCACACATGGTCACACAAGAGAGTTCCAGGGCTAGTAAACGAGCATCAGACAGTTCCTAGAGACATTGGAGGGAGTAAACCTCCCTAAATACTAATCCATAATGGCTTGGTATATTGGAGAAAATCTCTGAGCAATTCATTAGCAAAACTTGAGACTAAAATGCAAGGAAGGGCTCCAAAACAAGTGAATCAATCCCAGAGGAGATGGTATAAGATATGCTGATGATCAGCAACACCCAGACAATGCAAGGAGAAGACAGAGTAGACAAGAAACACAATTTTCTTGTACAGTTTCAAAATTCTCATTAGTTTCTTAGTGAGGAAGAAATGGAATCACACTATATATCTTTATAGTTTGGTGTATATATTCATACTTTTATGTTCATGTCTAATATTATGATACCAATACCCAACACACAGTATTGACTCAATCATCCTCACTGAACTATTTTGTTGTTTTCAAAAGACCAAGGTTTAATAATCAGCTCAGTTATTGCACACTCACTGCCGTTGAGTCAATTTTGACTCATAGTGACCCCTCCTTGGGTTTCTGAGGTGGTATCTCTACAGAAGTAGATTGCCCAACCTTCTTTCCTAGGAGTGGATGGCGGGTTTGAACTGCTAGCCTTCTGGTTAGCAGTCACATGCCTTAGGCAATATGCCACCAGAGCTCCCTTATTGGACACTGTGGTTGTTGTTATGTGCCATCGAGTCAGACCAGACTCATAGCGACCCCTCCTTGGGTTTCTGAGGCAGTATCACTACGGAAGTAGATTGCCCATCTTCCTTCCAAGGAGTGGTTTGTGGGTTTGAACCATCAGCCTTCTGTTTAGCAGTCAAGTGCCTTAGGCACTATGCTATCAGAGCTCCCTTATTGGACAGTCAAGGTGAATTCTACTTCATTGTCACTGTCTCATAACTCTGGTGACCAAAGGGGTGAAAAAGAGAATGCAATATCAAAAGTGCTTATTTCAATTTGGGCATGTTATATATTGTGATTGAACATATTGGATGTTTGTCAATTAAATTAAGAAATTACAGATACATTTATAGAAACATTTGCTGTTAAAGCAGAATCACATTATCCAAAGTTTATAGTATTGTAGTAGAGCATCTGGAATTTTATTATTTGTTAAATTCCTTTCACACAGAAAATCAGTATGTTGAAAGTGCAGTCATTTTTCGGGGGATTGATGTGTGCTAATTAGAGATCTTCTGAGTAATATTTTCAAATTCCCATCTGACTGAATAAAGATAAATAGCTAGAATGAAATAGAGTTTGTTTTATGTGATTTCTCAGAGTGGAGCAATATTTATGTGGCGTATATGGATCGTCTAAAATTACTTTTCAAAAGTTAAACAAAGTTTATTAACTTTAGATTCTTCTCAATCCAGTTTTTTTGAGTAGGGAATTTGTCTTAGTTATCTAGTGTGGCCATAACAAAAATACTACCTTTGGTAGGCTTTAAAGGACAGAAATTTATTTTCTCATCATCTGGAGGTTAGAAACGTGAATTCAGGGTGTAGTTCTAGAGAGGGCTCTTTCTTTGTCTGGCAGGACCTAGTGGTTACCAACAGTCCTTGGAGTTCCTTAGCATTTTTTGCCATGTTTTTCTCACTGTGTGGGTTTCTGTGTGTATTCTATACTTTTTGTAACTCAGAAGTGATTAAATTTGGGATTCACTCTACTCTAGTATGATCTCATTAACATAACAAACAAAACGCCTATTCCCAAACAGTATTACATTATGGGCATCAGTTGAAACCAAGCTACCCTTGAGTTTATTCTGACTCATGGTGACTCCTTGTGTGCTAGAGTAGAACTGGAACTGGGCTCCATAGGGTTTCAATGGCTGACTTTTCAAAGAAGATTGCCAGGCCTTTCTTCTGAGTTGCCTCTGGGTTGCTTTGAATCTTCATCCTTTAAGTTAACAACCAAGTGCGTTCATCATTTGCACCAACTGGCGATTTCAACACATATTATAGAGGGACCCAATTCAACCAATAACACATTTTTTAATAAAATATACCCAAATTTTGATTCTGGTATAAAAGATAGTAAAAAAAAAAAAACCCTCACTGCCGTCATGTTGGATTTGACCCATAGTGACCTTTCCTTGGATTTCTGAGGCTGTATCACTATAGAAGCACATTAGCCAATCTTCCTTTCGAGGAGTGGCTGGTGGGTTTGAACTGCCAGCTCTCTGGTTAGCAGTCAAGTGCTTTAGGCACTATGCCACCAGAGCTCCCTAAAATACATAAACAGATATTATTTATTTCTATAATGTATTTTTATTAAATATATGTTGTGATAGTTAAGGTTGTGTGTCAAGTTGGCTGGGCCTGGTTGAGTGGCTGAGCAGCTAGAAGTAGTTATTCACCATGGTGAGACTGGTAATCAACTCCATGGTGGAATCTACTGGAGCATCTGAGTGGGTGCTTTAGAGATGTGGTCTCCTTCCAGTCTATAAGAAGCAACTTTGAGAAAGGTCTCTAGCTTTTGGTACTCTTAAATTCTCAATGTAGTTGAGTGGTTGCCCAGTAGTCTTTCATGTTATCTGCCAATCTTGGGCCTCTTAATGGACTTACATCAATGGCCTGTTGTTTGGTTTGGTAATATAAGGACTATGCCTTTTTACTGGTCGACCTTGTGGTATATTTGTGGTATATTCCATCAGAGTGGCACTAAATAACCAAAACATATGTTTATATTTTATAATGCATATATATTACCATAGTTCATATTATAGCAGTTAAAAGTGCACTCCATTACCTAGGATAAACAGAAGACATGAGAAGAAAGATATTTTATAATTAGTTTTCACAAATTAAAAATTGTGAACTCTATATTCATTTAGGAATATAGAATAGTATAAATATAACTATGCAAATATCATGAAACACTCTATATCAAATACATTTGCTCATAGACTAAATGAGAGTAGACTAGGGATAGTGTGTAGTTAAGGTCGTGTGTCAACTTGGCTGGGCCTGGCTGAGTGGCTGGGTAACTGGATGTAGTAATTCCCCATGGTGAGATTGGCAATCAATTCCATGGTGGAATCTACTGGAGCAGTGAATAGCTGCTTTAGGGATGTGGTCTGCTTCCAGTATATAAGAAGCAAATTTGAGGAATGTCTCTAACTTTTTGGCATGCTTGAGCCTTGCATGTAGCCAAGTTGTTGTTCAGCAGCCTGCCATGCCCTGCCAATCTTCAGAGTTTTTCTGGACTTGAATTAATGGTCTGCTGTGTTGTTTGGCAATATTGGGAAAGGGCCTTTTTACTTGTTGATCTTGGGTTTGTCAGCCTCAACAGCCAGCAGTTGCCTAAGTGAAAAAAAAGCCTTCAGCAGTAGGCCAGGAACAGGTGACAGAGCTGAAGCCAAGGTTGAAGGTCTTTCACCCAGTCCCTAGAGCCTGACACTTCGAACTTGGACTTCTAGACTCCAAAACTGTAAGAGAATAAACTCCTGTTTGTTCAAGCCATCCCATTTGTGGTATTTTCTGTTAGATCAGCATGAAGTAACAAAACACCACCATTTCCCAAAGTCAATTCCACAGAACACTAATTTATTATATAAAAGGAAAGATGTAAGTTATTTTTTTGTAGAGTGAGATGTCTCAGAGCCTTTACTATGCTAATATACATTATAAATCTCACAGAATA
>NW_006922604.1:96298-97993 GCF_000298275.1 Orycteropus afer afer
TTTTAGGAAGCAAAGACCACAAGAAGAAGAAAAAAGAATAAAATGATTCCTTGTATTAAATTGGCTCTGCTCTTTCAAGGAAAAAATATCTTGTGAAATACACTGTAATTTTTTATTTTTGTTTTATTTTCACAATTAGTAGGTGGAATCCCCTCTATCCATGCTTATGATGGGTCAGTTCAATTCAACCTCAGTAACAGCAATAATATATTTTTGACACTGGCAGGTTGCTGTCACCCAAAGAAGGCAACATGGGGGAAATCAAGCCCATTCTTTTGGTTAAAATCCATTATTTCCCAGAAGCATAGGAAACAGACATAAAAAGAATTCAGGATTCCAGATTCCAAATCTGACTATTATTATTGTACTCTCTTCATCTTACTGATATATATATGTGTATATTCTGTCTGACTTTATTGAAGGTGTCATATTAATACACCATCTAAATAACTCCACATAATTTTCTATGAGAAGCAAACTGATTGGAAGTTGTTGCCAATAAAGCTGGAAGGGGTTCAAACCAACCAGCCATTCCTTGGAAGGAAGTTGGGGGCAATCTACTTCCGTAGTGATACTGCCTTAGAAACCCAAGGAGGGATCGCTATGAGTCAGGTCTGACTCAGCGGCACATAGCAACAGCAACAGAATAGTTTAACACACACACCCAAGCCAGCATTTAATTAAGCCAGTGCTTCTCTGAACTAACATATGTTAAAGGTCATTCACACCAAGTTTTTTAAAAACTTAATCTGACCCATCGACAAGAAGAGATCCATATTTGTGCCCATTTCAAAGAAAGGTGATACAATGAATGTGAAAATTATCAAATAATATCATTAATATCACCAAAAGAAACAAAACCAAACTCACTGTCATGGAATCAATTCTGACTCACAGTGACCCTCATATATCACGAGCAAGTAAAATCTTCCAAAGATAATTTAAAAATAGTTGCAGCAGTTTATTGACAGGGAACTTCCAGAAATGCAAGGTAGATTCAAACAGGACCTGGAATGAAAGACATCATTATTGATGTCTGATGGATCTTGACTGAAAGCAAAGAATATCAGAAAGATGTTTGCCTGTGTTTTATTGACTATGCAAAGGCATTCAACTGTGTGGATTATAATAAATTATGGATAACTTTGGGAAGAGTGGGAATTCTAGAACACTTAATTGTGCTCATGAGGAATATGTACATAGACCAATGGGTGGTCATTCAAACAAAACAAGGAGATACTGCATGTTAAAAATAAGGAAGAGTGTACAACAGTGTTGTATCTTCTCACAATATTATTCACCATATATATTCAGTTCTGGTATAAGGGTTAAGACATTTGGCTGCTTACCAAAAGATCAGTGGTTCAAAACCACTTCTGCTCTGCAGAAGAAAGATGGGCAGTCTGCCTCCATAAAAATTTACCAACACAGTGGAGGTCATTATGAGGCAGAATCAAATCGATGGCAGTGGGTTGGGTATTTTTGATTCAATAAGTATGCTGAGCAAATAATCCAAGAAGCTGGACTATATGAAGAAGAATGTTGCATCAGGATTAGAGGAAGACTCAATAACAACCTGCACTACACAAAAGACTCAACATTGATTAATGATGTGAATGCATGGAGAACTTACTGATGAAAAGCAAAGACTACAGACTTTGGTATGGATTACACCTCAACATAAAGAAAAAAAAA
>NW_006922604.1:99943-102934 GCF_000298275.1 Orycteropus afer afer
GGCACAAAACAACAACAACAGCAACAAAGAAGAGTTGATTCCTTTGAATCGTGATGTTGGCAAAGAATACTAAAAACACCACGGACTGCCAGAAGAATGAAAGTAATTTTCCTGGAAGAAGTTCAGGAGGAATGCTCCTAAGAATGAGAATGATTAGACTTTTTCTCACCTACTTTGGTCATATTATCAGAAGAGACAAGGAACTAGAAAATAATAACATCCTTGGTAAAGTGTTGGGTCAGCAAAAAAGGGGAAGACCCTCAATGAAATGGACTGTCACAGTGCCTCCAACAATGAACTCAAGCATAGCAAAGATTGTGAGGATGATGCAGGACTGGGGAGTGTATTGTTTTGTTGTACACAGGGTCACTATGAGTCAGAGCCAATTAGACAGGACCTAATGACAACAACAATGATTCATCAGATAAAAGTAAAAGAACATAAGTGCTCATAAACTGATTAGAAAACTGGAGCTATAAGAAGGTTATAATAACAGTATGTTTTGAAGTTAGAAGTACAGAAATGATATTTTTATTATCAAATATGTAATGATTCTATTTGAAAATGAATTAAAATGGAGCCTATGTTTTGAGCTTTAAACATTTTACTGGGGCAAAACCTAATCACCAACTTTATAAGAAAAGGAAAGAGATCCTGGATAAGTAAAGCACTACTAAAGAAGAAGAACAAAGTAAAAGGCTTCACAGTCAAGGCAGTTAAAACACTCTGGTGCTGGTATAAGTGAGACAGGAAGGGAACTGGGCTGGCCAGATCAAACAGCTACTGATTCAGTATTCTTGGAATTTAAGCCTATGTGCAGACCACCACACAACTATTTTTGCTGGTGACAGAAACTCTTTGTGATTAACAGTCCAGGTCCTTACGCAAGATAAGAAGCTACATTTCAAAAGCTCCACAGGCTTGACCAGTTGTAAAATGTTGATAAACCTCCTGAGTTGTCCTTCAAGTACCCAACAGGTGCAGAGCATGCACAGTAAAAGTCAACATGACGGATAAGTGACCTTCCACCAGAGGCATTCAAGAGCAGGAGTACCAGGGTCCAGAGATAATCACACATGTACACCATCCCAGAATGAGTCATGCCAGGAATCCTGGCAGTCTGAAGGAAGATTGGGCAATCTACTTCTGTAGTGATACTGCCTTGGAAACCCAAGGAGGGGTCGCTATGACTCGGGTCAGACTCAATGGCACATAACAACAACAACACCAACCTCTTTCCCAGAGATCCCCACTCATCCATGAATAGAGATGATGCCTTTTTCCCCACCTAAAACCCTTCATAAGTCCTATGAAATCCTTTGTTCATAGATAGACTAGAGACTAGCATAGGCAGAAGGCCCTCTCCAGCTCTCCCTTGAGAGACTCTCCCCTCTACTTTCTCTTTAATAAACTTTGGTTTGTGAGCACATTTGTCTGTCCTGTTCAATTCTTATGAAACCAAACTCACTGTCATCAATTCGATTCTGGTGGCATAATGCCTACAACTGCTAACCAGAAGGCTGATGGTTCAAAGCCACCTGCCACTCCTAGGAATGAAGACTGGGCAATCTACTGTAGAGATACCGCCTCAGAAATCCAAGGAGGGGTCACTATGAGTCAGATTTGACTCAACAGCAATGAGTTTGGGTTTTTGTTTGTTTGTTCAATTCTTTGTCAGTAGAAGGCAAGGACCCTTCTTTTGGGTCACAGAAGCCACTGTGACACCACAACAGACACACAGACCATTGGAACAGAATTGAGAACCCAGAAGTAAATCCATACATATATGACCAAGAATCTTTGACAAAGGACCAAAATTCATTAAATGGGAAGGAGATTATCTCTTTGATAAATAGTGCTGGCAAAAAAATGGATATTTATTTGTAGAAAGATGAAACAGGACACATAATTCATATCATATACCAAAATGATTTCAATTGGATCAAAGGTCTTAATGTTAAAAAAAAAAAAAAAAAAAAAAAAAAACCATCAAAGGAAAAAATAAGGACAAACTTATGGGCCCTAATTCAGAGTATAAATAAATTATCATATCTAACTAAAAATGTACAAGTATGAGAAGACAAAATAGATGACTTAGACCTCCTAAAAATTAGGCACATATGCACATCAAAAGATTTTGCCAAAAGAGTAAAAAGAGAACTCAGTAACAGAAAAAATTTTCACAGTGACATATCTGACAAGAGGATAGTCTCTTCAATTTATAGAAAATTTCAACAACTTAACAAAAATGCAAATAATCCAATTAAAAAATGATCAGAGGACATGAACAGAAACTTCACCAAAGAAGACATTCAGGCAGATAAAAAACACATGAAAATGTGCTCACTATCTTTAGTCATTAGAGAGATGCAAATCAAAGTGATAATGAGCTATCATCTCACCCTAGCACTAACAACAAAGTTTAAGAAAACAGAAAACAACAAATACTGGCAAGTTTGTGAGGACACTGGAATCCTCATACACTGCTGATGGAACTGTAAAATGGTCACCACTGTGGAAAAAAATGTGGTGTTTCCTTAAAAAGCTCGAAATAGAAATACTGTATGATCCAGCAATCCCACTACTAGGTGTATATCCTAGAGAAATAAGAGCTGTGACACAAACAGATACATGTACACCCAAGTTCATCCCAGCACTATTCACAAGAGCAAAAATTCGAAAACAACCTAAATGCCCATCAGCAGAGGAATGGATCAACAATGGTACATACATACATACGCTGGAATACTAAATGTTGAAGAACAATGATCTATCTATGAAATATCTCATAATATGGATGAACCTAAAACCCATTATGCTGGGTGAAGTTAGTCAATCACAACAGGACAAACAGTGTATTCCTTGACTACTACTGTAAAAAGGCAAGGAAAAGATTTCACAGAAAAGTAAATATTATTTGATGGTTACTAGGGCTGGATGGGGAAGGAAGGCTAAACCACTGCTTAGAGGGTAGACACATCTTAAATTGTG
>NW_006922604.1:103970-105897 GCF_000298275.1 Orycteropus afer afer
GTTGGTGAAAGGGCTGGAGGGAGGCAGCATGTCTGGCCTTGAAGTAAAAGGCCTTGGGCTATTGATGGTGATTCTGTCTTCCTTTTGTGGGATTAGAGGAGGTCAGAACATGTGGCCTCCTTGTCCTTTTTGCAGGGAGACACAGTGCTTTTCTTTGCCACAGTTATCGGGACCACAGGTCACTGGCAGGTACTCCCCTGACTCCACCACAGTGAAAATTGCATGCATCTTTGGTGCCGCAGGTGGGTGGTATCACAGAAAAACTCCAGAGCCAACCATTACTGGTTGGGCAGGATTGCGTCACCACTGCAGGCAGACAGGACATGGAAAGCAAAAAAAAACTGCAGCTGAGCACAATCTCACAAATTTTGACCTGGAGCTTGCTTTGGCACTGTGGGGCCCCAGAGGTGGGGTCTTTGAGTGTGACTGAAATTGGGGGAAATTTGTGACCCTCTAACAGAGGAATTTTCCTGATGTTGAGCCACGGTCTTGCAAATAAATACGTCATCAATAATACCCAGCTCAAAGCCCTAGCAACACCAAGCTTTCCTTCTTCTGCTCCCAGCTTCTCCACCAATAACTTCACTTATTCAATAGAAGAAATCATATTCAGCCAATTACCATCAAACCTCATGCTTCAAACTCTAAACCCTCTGTATGAAAAACAGAAACACATATCTACACTACACACAGTGATTTCACCATCACAAAGAAAATAGCAGACCGACACAACACACCTGAATTAGTAATAAGATAAAACACACCAGCTTCACCTTTTCAAAATATTAAACCATAAAACCAAGACAAAACACCTAGAAATAACCTAAAGAGACAATGCTCTACCAGATTCCAAGGGCTTAAGAAAAGGTTCTGCTTTCCAGTAACCCCAAGAACTCTCTGGACCAGCACTACATGACTGAAAAGGTCTTAGTTTACACTTTCTTGTCTTTGTTTTTTCTTTTCTCATGATTAACCCCGTGACTTGTTGGGTTTTTTTTTTTTTTTTTTTGCTTTTTTTTTTCTCTTTCCTGTTTTCTAGTTTGTTTTCTTTCTTCATTATTCTCCTTCTCTATCTTTTTTCTCTTAGTGACTAATCCCTAGATATTGCATATTTACCTGTTTTCTTTTTCTTTTCTCACTTTTACTTTTTTTGGGTTACTGTTCCTGTGTGATTTCAGGGTGTATTTTTTTGTCCATGTGCTTTTAGTTTTTTCAATGGCTATTCAATTGTAATTTTTGCCTAACTGAGTGGGAGATGACAACAGTACCCATAAAATATAAGTACACCCACACCTCTTGCAACTTCACTTATGAGCAAGAGCCAGCACCTCCTTCTCCACTAGCAGGCCAACAATTAAAAACACCAAGAAGAGTTTGAATCACACTTGGCTCCTCTTCACAAACAATTAACAGAGATCTTATACAATACCATGATGCCTCGAAGACAACAGACCATCAGAGTCCACACAATGAAGCAAGATAAAGTGATAGAAATAAGGGAACAGGTTACAGATCCAGAACACATCCCTGAGGAAGAAGCAGCATTGGAACTCTCTAATACGGAATTCAAAAGAATTATATTTAGGTATCTTCAAAGGATTGAGAGACAGACCAAAGAAAACACAGGGAAAAAACCTTAGAAGAATTTTGGAAGAAAATACAAGAACAAAATGACAAAATGAATGAAAAATTAGAAATGTTTCTAAATCTACAGATAGAAATCCAGAAGATTAATACTAAATTGTTAGAAATAGCTAACACATTGGAAGGGCAAAGGGGTAGAATTGAAGCAATGGAAGACAGAATTAATGAGATTGAAGACAAATACCTGAATACTTCTTTGGAAAGAGATCAGTCAGAAAAAAAATCAAAACAAAATGAAGAAAGCCTAAGGTTCATGTGGGATACCATCAAAAGAAATAATCTA
>NW_006922604.1:107012-108486 GCF_000298275.1 Orycteropus afer afer
GGACATTATATAATGATTAAAGGATCAATTGAACATGAAGATATAACCATAATAAATATCTATGGACCCAATGAAAGGGTCCCAAAATACATAAATCAGACTTTAAAAGAGTTGAAAAGCCAAATAGAAGACACCACAGTCATAGTGGAATATTTTAATACACCATTTCTTTGAAAGATAGAACAGCTGGAAAGAAACTCAATAAAGATGCAGAAGAGCTAAATAATACAATCCACCAACTGGGCCTTATAGATATCTACAGAACTCTTCACCCAACAGCTACACAATATACACTCTTCTCCTGTGCACATGGAACTTTCTACATGATAGACCATATGTTAGGCCATAAAGCAAGCCTTAATAAATTTACAAACATTGAAATACTGCAAAGCATCTTCTCAGATCATAACACTATCAAATTAGAATCAACAATAGGAAGATCAACAGAAAAAGAGTAAACACATGGAAACTGAACAATACTATCCTACAGAAAGACTGGGTAACAGAAGAAATAAAAATAGAAATTCATAAATTCCTTGAATCAAATGAGAATGAAAACACAAATACCAAAATCTAGGGGACACAGCAAAAGCCGTTATCAGAGGCCAATTTATAGCAATACGTGCACACTTCAAAAAATGAGAAAGAGCCAAAATAAACACTTTAAACCAGCATGTCCAATAATTAGAAAAAGATCAGCAAGAAAAGCCCACAGTCACCAGAAGAAAGGAAATAAACAAGATTCGAGCAGAAATCAATGAAACAGAACTCTAAACAGAAAATAGAAATAGAAAATAGAAGGGCAATAGAAAAAATCAATAGGACCAGAGGTTGGTTTTTTTGAAAAGATCAATAAAATTGACAAACCACTGGCAAATTTAACAAAGGAAAAGAGGGAGACAATACAAATAACATGAATAAAAAACAAAATGGGTGACATCACAACAGAACCAACTGAAATAAAAAAGATAGCATTAGGATACTATGAAGAAGTGTACTACAATAAATTTGAAAATCTGGAAGAAATGGACAGATTTCTAGAAACACACCATTTACCTAAAGTAACACAGACTGATGTGGAAAAGTTGAACAGGCTCAATACAAAAGAAGAAATTGAACAGGTCATCAAAAAATTACCAACTAAAAAGTCCTGGCCCGGACGGTTTCACTGGAGAATTCTATAAAACATTCAGAGAAGAACTGATACCAATCCTATTCAAACTGTTCCAAAACATGGCGAAGGATGGAATCCTCCCTAACTCATTTTATGAAGCAAGCATAACCTTGGTACCAAAACCAGGCCAAGACATAACTCAAAAGGAAAACTACAGACCAATATCCTTCATGAATATAGATGCAAAAATCTTCAACAAAATCCGAGCCAATAGACTGCAACAACATATCAAGAAAATCATTCATCATGACCAAGTGGGGTTCATATCAGGTATGCAGGGATGGTTCAACATTAGAAAAA
>NW_006922604.1:110281-114081 GCF_000298275.1 Orycteropus afer afer
CAGATATATGCACACCCATGTTCATCACAGCACTATTTACAATAGCCAAACGATGGAAACAACCTAGGTGTCCATCAACTGAGGAATGGATAACCAAGTAATGGTACATATACACAATGGAATACTGTGCAATGCTAAAGAATAATGTAGAATCCACAAAACACCACATAACGTGGATGAACTTGGAGGACATTATGCTGAGTGAAATAAGTCAATCACAAAAGAACAAATATTGTATTAGTCTGTTACTGTAAAAGTTAAGGAAATGTTTATCTATAGAAGGAAATTTTCTTTGTTGGTTACCATGTGTGGAAGGGGAGGTAAGGGAACACTGTTAGACAGGTAGAGATAAGTATTGATTTGGGTGAAGAGAAGGGCAATGTACCAAATGTGAGGACCAATACGGCAGCACTGAGGATGAGAAAGACATAGAGAGGTATATGGGAGGTACAGACAACAAATATGAATCCCTTTGCACATATACTACTGCGTTGTCAATGAAGGCAAACACAGGTATATGGGTGGATAGATAGGTGGACAGGCTAAATGATTAGGTATGTCTATGAAATGGGAGTGTATTCAACAACATACATAGTGTTGGCAGACTATGGTCCTATAAGTTTATGTGAATGATCAGAATTCCCAGGTATATACTAGAGCTGACAAGGAGCAAGGTTGTCGTTACTGCTTGGTCACAGCCAGCTACCCAGAGAGACGAGTAGTTGAACCTGCGGACTTGGTACCATAGTCGCAGGGGACATCAAGCTCAATTAGCATAACATACTATACAAAACATTGTTCCAACTCCTACCTTGGCAAGTAGTGACTGGGATCTTAAAAGCTAGCAAGCTGCCATCTAGATGCAATGATGGTTCTCTCTCATCCAGAGCAAAGAAGAATGAAGAAAACCAAAAATTCATGGAAACAATTAGTCCTAGCGACTGGTACACCATCCGATCTTCAGCCTATACAACTATGAGACCAGAAGAACTAGATGGTGCCCGGCTACCACTGTCATCCACTTGGAAGGGGATCTATGTAGGAGATCCTTGATAGAGAGGGAGAACAATGTGGAACAAAACTCAAAATCCTTTGGAGAAAAAAAAAGCGGGGGGAGACTAGGTTTGCTGGGCCGATTGAGCCTGGTGGAACCACTGAGACTATGGCCCCTAGCTGTTTCAGGTCTGGAATTGAACCCACATCTGTGGGTCCAGCCAAACAAAAGACAGGCATATGAGTTGAACATGAGTTGAACATGAGTTTAGGTCCAGGAAAACAAAAGACAGCCATATGAGTTGAACATTTACCTCAAGTAGATATACTCCTTAGAGAGAACAATCATGGGAGAAAGAAGGGCTGCTTATGCACAGGGAGACAGCTCAGGGGGCAGGAGCCCATGGAGGGATGGACACTGGGAAGAGATAACTGTGGGGAGGAGGCAGGAGGGGAGCTGCTGCATTGTGGTAAACTGTGGTCAATGTCATGAGACAAAGAGTCTGTGAACTGCTGAATGGAAAGTGAATTTGCTCTGTAAATCTTCACCCAAATCACAATATAAATAAATAAATAAATAGATAGATAGATAGATAGATAGATAGATAGATAAAACAGCAAGATATGATAAAAATGGTGATAAAAAAGATCTTTCTGATACCAGAAAAGATGATAAAAAAAAGGTCTTTCTGATACCATTTATAAAAAATTGATTTTAATAAAAGGAATACAAGCAAGGGTATTCAAATATAACTTTCAGTATATAAGAAAGTCTTGAGAAGCCAATTCAAATGTCCTTAAAAAAATACCTCAACATTTTTGGAGAGAGGAGGGCTTTGACAGGGTATCTGTTCTTATCGAAGTCCCTGAGTGTTGAAAATGGTTTACTCGTCTACTCACAGAAAGGCTGGTAGTTTGAATGCACTTAACAGTAGCATGGAAGAAAGACCTAAAGATCTACTTCCATAAGATTACAGCCATGGAAAACCCTATGAAGTGCAGTTATACTCTGACACAAATGTGTCAGCATGAGTAAGAACCAAGTCAAGGGCAACAGGTTTGGTCAGCTTGGATTTTTCTTATTGATACTTATTGATACAACTTTACAAAGAAAGCGTTTAATGGTCTTTCTTTTTCTATACCTCAAAATAGCATTATTTCTCCCTCCTTTAAAGTCTTTTGAGATACTCCACAATGAGGAGGTCTTTCCCTGCCAGGTGCTATTGATAGTTTCCACAGATGCCGTTATTTCAACTGCCTTATTTCAATCATTTTACCTGGTGGGTCTCATATTTTTTTGTGTAGAAAGTGTGCCTATGGTATAGGAATCATACCTTAGAAGAAGACTTTCACAGGAAATGCACAAATATACAAGGTACTCTAGTAGTGTAGTGGGCAAGGCATTTGGATGCTAACCAGAAGGTCAGCTCAAACCCACCAGCCGCTGCATGGGAAGAAGAGGCAATCTACTTTCATAAAGATTCACAGCCTTGGAAGCACAATGGGTGCCACTGTGAGTTGGAATGGACTTGATGACTTGGTGTTTTTTTTTTTTTTTTTGGTTTGCACCAGTATATGGTCTACCCACTGAATGCCTAAGACCATTGGGAATATTCCATAATTGTGCTCACACTGCACTACAATGGACTGAAAGCATTTTTTTTAGCTCAATTAATAGTAAAAAAAAAAAAAAAAAAAAAAATTATAGTATATCATACCAATATGCCTATATGCCTCTTTATAAATTACAGGCTTTAGCCATGCATTGTTGTTAGGTGCCATTGAGTTGTTTTTAACTCTCAGTGACCCTATGCACAGCAGAATGAAACACAGTCCGGTCCTGTACCATTCTCTCAATGGTTACCATGCTTGAACCCATCATCACAGCCACTGTGCCGCTCCATGTCATTGAAGGTCTTCTTTTTAGCTGACTCTCTACTTTTCCTAGTATGACATTCTTCTCCAGGAACTGACCCCTTCTGACAACATGACCAAAGTATGAGAGAGGAAGTCTTCCCATTTTCACTTCTAAATAGCATTCTGGACACATTCCCTTCAAGATAAATTTTTCTGTTCATCTGGCAGTCCACAGAACATTCAATATTTTTCATCAACAGCACAATACAAATGTATCAACTCTTCTTCCATCTTCCTTATTCATTATCGAGCCCTTACATGCATATAAGACTACTGAAAATACCATGGTTTGGGACTTGCACCCCTTAGTGTTCAAAGTGATATCTTTGCTTTTAAACACTTGAAAGAATTCTTTTGCAGCAGAGTTGTCCAATGCAGTACATTATTTGATTTATTTAATGCTACTTCAATGGGTTTTAATTATAGATCCAAGTAAAACGAAATTCTTGACAACTTCAATCTTTTCTCCATTTATGATGATGTTGCTTACTGGTCTAGTAGTGAGGATTTTCATTTGCTTTATGTTAGGATATAATCCACATTGAAGGTTGTGGTCTTTGACTCTCATCAGTAAGTGCTTCAAATCTTCTTCACTTTCAGCAAGCAAGTTAGTGTTGTATGCATAGCACAGGTGGTTAATGAATCTCCTTCCAATCTCGATGTCATGTTCTTCTTCATATGATGTATTACTAATGCATAATTACCATGTATTATTAATGTACATTACCGTGCAACTTTAGGAATAGTCTGTTTAGGCTAAAAGGCTCACAAAATAGGACTGGGAAAGAGGTGCAACATCTGAGTAAACCCAGCCTTACTCATGGAAAAGAGAAAGCTTTCGAGACCTTAATTTGCTGATGTGGCACCACTCAAATTGAAGAGAAACAGCC
>NW_006922604.1:117497-120706 GCF_000298275.1 Orycteropus afer afer
AGTATAGCATGGATTGTGGGGTTGGTGCGGGATCGGGCAGTGTTTCGTTCTGCTGTGCATGGGGTCACTATGAGTCGGAAATGACTCAATGGCACTTAACAACAACAACAACATTAATGTACAATTTTCTTTAAAAATCATATCCCAAAAATACACTGTTGTTGTGTACCATTAAGCCAATTCCTACTCACAGAAAGCTCATAGGGCAAATTAAAACTGCCCCACAGAGTTTCCTAGGCTTTAATGTTTATTGGAGCAGACTGTGAAGTCTTTCTCCAGTGGATTTGCTGCTGGGTCTGAACTATTGACCTTTTGCTTAGCAGCTGAGCACTTAACCATTTTGTCACCAGGGCTCCTTAATAATACACTGAAAGGATGAAATTTATGTAACTTAAATTGTATTTTAAAATCATTCTTGTTTATAATTAGTAATCAGAAATACTAAGTAACAATAGCATGATTGCAAATGCTTTATTTTTTTGAAATTTTCATTTAATATTTTCTGATAAAGTGGTTGGAAATCCTGGTTTTAATTTTTGTTCATTTCAGCACTTAGTTGTGTAATGCTTAACATAACTGAAAAATTCACTTTCCAATGATCCATAGATCCAAAGGCACTGTTAGCAGCATTGATTATATCAGAATACTCTTTTTTTTTTCCTATTCTATAAAGCATATATTTTATTTTTTCTGTGTTTTTGAAAATGTGGCTATAACTTTTTACATTTCCCATTCTCAACGAGTTTTTCTTACACATTTACTAGAATGCTAATTAAATATTATATTTTAAAAAGATGCTTTCAAAACTCAGTAAAACTCTCTATTTAAAAACTTTAGAGAAATTCTATTTGTAGCTCTTTAGGTACGTAGTTTGACAGACTGATAAAAGATATATGTATATATTCTTTCTTTCTTTCTTTTTATTATAACATGGGAGACAAATTTACAAGGCAAATTTGTTTTCCATTCAACAGTTCATACACATTTTGTTCTGTGACCTTGATTGCAATTCCCACAAGTATAAGTTCTCTTCTCACTTTCTCCCTGTGATTACTTTTTCCCTGTGTACTTCTTTCCTATGCATTCCTGCCCTCTGAGCTATCTCCCTGTGCAAATGTTGCCCTTCTGATCTCCCATGGTTAATTGTTTCAATGAGTGTACCAACCTGGTATAATTGTTCATGTTGTAAGCCTGTCTATTGTTTGGCTGGAAGTCATGGGAGTGAGTTCAATTACAGTCCTGAGAGGTGACTAGGGCCAGTACTCTCAGGGGTTTCAGCAGTCTCTTTTAGACTAATAAGTTAGGTCATTTTTTATGATTTTGAGTTTTGTTCACACTTTTCTCCCATTCTATCCATGATCTCCTATTTTTGTTCCTTTCTGAGTGGTTGACAGTGTTAACTGTGCAGCATCCAGTCCTTCTGGTCTCAGGATCATGTAGGCTGAGGTTCAGCCAGCCTCACATTGCCCAGCTCTCACAGACATATGAGACTATTGAAAATACCATGACTGGGGTCAGGCATTCCTTGGTTCAGTTGTGAGGGTATTTGTTTTATTTATATTGGGGTGTAATCCATACTAAAGACTGTATTCTTTGATCTACAGTCAGGAAATGCTTGAAGTCCTCATCACTTTCAGTAAGCAAGGTTGTGTCATTTGTATATTGCAGGGTGTTAATGAGTCTTCTTTCAATTCTGATGCCATGTTCTTCTTCACATAGTCCAGCTTTTCAGATTATTTGCTCACCATACAGATTGACTCCACCACTTGTCTATCAGTTTGTTGTACTGTGGTGATTTACATGTTGCTGTGAAGCTGGAGGCTATACCACTGGCATTTCAAATACCAAGAGGGTGATCCATAATGGCCAGGTTTCAGTGGACCTTCCAGACTAATACAGACTTGAAAGAAGGAAAAGGGCCATCCACTTCTCAAAAAAATTGGCCAGTGGAAACCTTATGAAAAGCAGTGAAACACTGTCTGATACATTATTGGAACTCTTTATGGAAAGTCCTGAAACACTGATATAGTGCCAGAGAATGAGCCCCATCAGTTTGGAAGGTACTCAAAATACCAGTAGGGAAGATCAGCCTTCTCAAAGTAGAGTCAACTTTAATGATGTAGATGGAATAAAACTTAAGAGACCTTTATTGCCTGATGGGGCCCAACTGAAAATGGAAAGAAACAGCTACAAACGTCCATTAATAAATAGAACATGGAATGTTAGAAAGTATGAATGTAGGAAATTGGAAGTTGTCAAAAATGAAATAGAATGCATAAAGATCTATAAACTAGGCATTAGTGAGCTGAAACAGGCTTGTATTGGCCATTTTGAATCAGACAATCATATGGTCTACTATGCCAAGAATGGCAAATTGATGAAGAATGGTGTTGCATTCATGATCAAAAAGAGTATATCAAGATCTATACTGAAGTATAATGCTGTCAGTGATAGATTAATACTTATATTCTTACACAGAAGACCAGTTAGTACTACTATTATTCAAATTTGCACACCAAGCACCGAAACAAATGATGAAGAAATTGAAGATATTTACCCCCTTCTGAAGTCTGAAATTGATGAAACATGAAATCGATATGTATTGATTATTACTGATGATTAGAATGTGAAGGATAAACAAAGAGAATCATCAGTAGTTGAAAAATATGGCCCTCGTGATAGAAATGACACTGGAGATCACGTGATAGAATTTTGCAAGACTCATTCATTGCAAATACCTTTTTTGTCAACAATATAAATGGTGGCTACACATGTGGAACTTGCCATATGATACACAGAAATCAAATCAACTGCATCTGTGAAAGAAGCAATGGAGAAGCTCAATATCATAAGTCAAAACAAGGCTAGGAGCTAACTGTGGAACAGACCATCAATTGTTCTTATGAAAGTTCAATTTGAAGCTTGAAAATGAAAACAAGTCCATGGGAGCCAAAACATGACCTTGCTTATATCTCACCTTAATTTAGAGATCATCTGAAAAATAGATTGGACATATTGAACACCAGCCACCAAAGACCAGGTGAGTTGTGGGATGACATCAAGAACATCATACCTGAAGAAAGCAAATGGTCATGAAAAAGATAGGAAAGGAGAGGCGGGGCAAGATGGCGGACTAGGCAGAAGGATTGCACAGACCCTCTTCAACAAAGAAAAGGGAAACCATTTAACACAGACACAGAAGATAATCT
>NW_006922604.1:128296-131959 GCF_000298275.1 Orycteropus afer afer
CAGAAGAGACTCTGAAACTTGCTCTTGAATGGAAAGTAGTTAAAGGAAATGGAAGAAATATTGAAATAAAAGAGTTGAAGAGAAGAGTTCAAAGGATGACTCTAGAAGACAAGAAGTATTATAACAAAATGTGCAAAGACCTAGAATTAGAAAACCAAAAGGGAAGAGCACTCTTGGTATTTCTCAAGATGAAAGAATTGAAGGAAAAGTTCAAGCCTGAAATAGTAGTGTTGAAGAATTCTATGGGAAAAATAATGAATGATGTAGAAAGCATTAAAAAAATCATAGAAATACACAGAGTCACTGTACCAAAAAGAATTGATCAGCATTCAATCATTTCAGGAGAAAGCATATGATCAAGAATCAATGGTATCAAAGAAAGAAGTCTAAGCGTAGTAAAGTAATTAGTTAATATCAAGGTTCCAGAAATTGATGGAATATCCATTGAGATTTCAACAAATGGATGCAGCTCAGGAGGCACTGACTCATCTATGCCAGGAAATTTGGAAGACAGCTACCTGCTCAACTGACTGGAAGAGATCTATATATGTGCTCATTCCAAAGAATGGTGATTCAATCAAATGTAGAAATTATCTAACAGTATCATTAATAGCACACACAAGTAACTTTTTCTGAAGATAGTTCAAAAGTAATTGCAGCAGTATATTGACAGAAAACTTCCAGAAATGCAAACTGGATTCAGAAGAGGATGTGGAATGAGAGATATCATTGCTGATGCCAGATGGATATTGGCTGAAAGCAAAGAATACCAGAAAGATTTTTACCTGTGTTTTATTAACTATGGAAATGCATATGACTGAGTGCATCATAACAAATTATGGATAAAATTGCAAAGAATAGAAATTCCAGAATACTTAATTGTGCTCATGAGGAACCTGTATACAGAACAAGAGTCTGTGTTCAAACAGAGCAAGGGAATAATGCATGGTATAAATTCAGGAAGGGTCTGTATCAGGGTTTTATCCTTTCACCATACTTATTCAATCTGCATGCTGAGCAAATAATCTGGGAAGCTGGACTATGAAGAAGAATGTAGCATCAAGATTGGAGGAAGACTCATTAACCACCTATGATATGAAGATGAAACAACCATGCTTGCTGAAAGTGAAGAGGACTAGAGCACTTATTGATGAAGATCAAATAATATAGTCTTCAGTATGGATTACACCGCGAAATAATGAAAATGAATATCCTCACAACTGGACCAATAAGCAACATCATAATAAATGGAGAGAACATTGAAGTTCTGTTGTACATAGGGTCACTATGAGTTGGAATAAACTCAATGGCACCTAACAACAACAACTCAGGGTTTACACTGAGCAATTTTCCCATAAAATATAGTTTTCATTGAAAAAATGTTCTTTCTTCCAGAATATATTTTCTGTGGTTCATCTCTTGTTTAGTAGCTTTGCAAAATATAAACTGTATTTCATTATTTAACCAGAGTTGAAGAAGTAAGTTAATACATACTGGAAATATTACATTTTTATCCATACATAATAAACTTCTTACACTCTCTGATCATGTGGATGAGTGATCTATTGTTTTGAAATGTTGTTATGTGCCGTCGAATTGGACCCGACTCATAGCGACCCCTCTTTGGGTTTCTGAGGTGGTGTCACTACGGAAGTAGATTGCCCAACCTTCCTTCCAAGGAGTGGCTGGTGAGTTTGAACCTCCAGCCTTCTGGTTAGCAGTCAAGTGCCTTAGGCAATTCATCAGCATAATTCACTATATTAAGAAAGTTCATCACAGATTTTTGCTGTAATGGTTGCTCTTTTATTATTTTAGTGATTTTATTTTTTAATAAAGGGGAAAAATATATATTCCCAATAATGTGTGACTTTTATCTTTTGCAATTCAGGTAGAAAAAAAATCAAGAGAAATTTCTGAATATATTTTATTAAATTGAACATCATTTTGGAAGTTTAAAAAATTGAAAATATACAAGTTTATCACTCTTTTCATTAAACAAGTTTTGGAATAGTTTTAAAATCAGATTTACTGAGCATCTATTTTTCTTGGCACTAAGGATATTTTAGAAGAATTCTTGGTTCTGCAGTGGATAGAGAAGTGCTTCTCTGCTAATTGAAATGTTGGCAGTTTTAACCCATTAGCCGCTCCATGAAAGAAGTATGTGACAGTTGGCTTCTGTAAAGATTACAGCCTTGGAAACCACTTGGGTCTGTTCTACTATGTCATACAGTGTTGCCATGAGTAGGAATTGAATAGCTGGCAATGGGGTAAATATACATCAATATACAAAATGTCAAAGATCATGGATGACATTATACTGATATTAGGAGCTCTAGTGTTGTGGTGGCTAAGGCATTGGGTTGCTAAAAAAGTCAGTGGTTTGAACCCACCAGCTTCTCTATGGAAGAAAGATGCTGCAGTCTGCTTCCATAAAGATTTACAGCCTTAAAACTAAAACTAAAAGGGGGAAAAAAAGATTAAAAAAGATTTACAGCCTTGGAAATTTCAGTGGGGGTCTCTATGAGTCAGAGTCGACTTGATGGCAGTGAGTTTTGTTGATAATATTAGTAGCAAATACATAAATGCATTATATAAATTTAGGGAAATAATGCCAATTTTGAAGATTGCCCAGGACTAGACAATGTTTTGTTTTGTTGTACATGAGGTTGCCATGAATCAGCTAGCTCAATGGCAACAAACATCTGTTGTATTTTATGTGATCAAGAAAGTTTATCCCAACACCTGCAATAAAAGTGTTTTCTTTTCAAAGGAATATTGGTACCAACTCTCATGGACTGAATTACATCCAACTTGACTGGGCCATGTTCACAGTATTGTATGATTGTCCTTCATTGTGTGACCTGAGGTAATTATCTACTATTCTATGTGTTATAAATCCTAACTTCTACATGTTCGTGAAGAAGGATTAATGTGGGGTTTAACATGAGTCACAGTCTCAAAAAAGTATGTGACTCTCAAGTCACACCTTTACTCAAATCACATTCTTGCTTAAGTCACACCTTTCCTTGAGTCATACTTTAGCTTGTCACATCCTTGCTTGAATCACAGTTTTTACCTTATAAGAGATAAAAGGAGAGAGATGTAAGCAGAGAGGGAGGTACCTAACTACCACCAAGAAAGAAGAGCTAGAGCAGAGTATGTCTTTTGGATCCAAGGTCCTTACATTGAAAACCTCTTAGATGCAGGGAAAGATTGACTGCAAGATCTCCGAGAGATTTGCAAGGAAAACCAGGCACAGAGATGTTGAAAGGAGATCATGACCTTCCCTAGAGTTAACAGAGAGAGAAAACCTTTCCCTAGAGCTGTCTTGCTGAATTCAGACTCCTAATCCCCTAAACTCTGACAGAATAAATTTCTATTTGTTAAATCCTTCAACTTGTTATATTTCTGTTATAGCAACACTAGGTAACTAAGACAGAATCTTGGACCAGAAGAGTGGGGTGCTGCTCTAAAGATAATTAAAATGTGGAAGTGTTTTTCAAATTGGGTAATGGGTAGAGGCTGGAAGAATTTTAAGGTGCCTGCCTAAGGCATTTGACTGCTAACCAGAAGGCTGGTAGTTCAAACCCACCAGCCACTCCTTGGAAGGAAGGTTGGGCAATCTACTTCTGTAGTGATACCACACTACAACCAACTTGTAAA
>NW_006922604.1:132059-134858 GCF_000298275.1 Orycteropus afer afer
AGAAGGCTGGTAGTTCAAACCCACCAGCCACTCCTTGGAAGGAAGGTTGGGCAATCTACTTCTGTAGTGATACTGCCTCAGAAACCCAAGGAGGGTCTCTATGAGTTGGATCTGACTTGACAGCAATGGGGTTTAATAGTAAAAGCTTAAATTGCCTTAAAAAGATTGTTGCTAGAATGACGGACATAAAAGACAATTCCTGTAAGGGCTCAAAAGGAAGTGAGGAGAGCTTTAGAAAACATCTCTATCATGTTGAGAACACATATGTTGCTTGTGGATGTTAAATATACTTCTGATGTGGTTTTAAAAGGAAATGAGGAGCTTATGATTGAACATTGGAAGAAGGGCAAAGCATCTGTCAGAATTATGATTGAAGGTGTGCTAGAAGGTAGAACTTAAAAGTAATGAACTTGAATACTTAGCTGAGAAGATTTCTAAGAGAGATCTTAAAAGGGGCAACTTGGTTTCTCCTTGCTGCTTATAGTAAAGAATGAGAACAAAGAGAAGGACTTAAAAATGGACTGGGCAAAGTGAAAACAAAATTTAAAAGATTTGGGAAATTCTATTGTACAAACTAAAGGCACATGTCCTAGAATTTCACCAATAATTTGGCTACACAATCTTTTTTCACAGAGACTAAGCCTGTAACTGATGGATCTAACCAACTACCACAGCAGAAATCTCATCAGCTTAGACAGAGAGGGACAGAGAAAGAAGTAAAGGAGAGAATACAGTCGGCTTCTTGGAATTCTACAGGCAGGAAACATGCCAAAGGAGCTATATCTTTTGTTCTCCAAGAAAAGAAAAGAACCATCCCTGTAGCAGTTCAGCAATCAGCAGAGCTGTTGAAAGGAGCCCTGGACACACAGCTGTCCTGGTTGTAAACTATTGGGGCCATAGACTCTGGAATTTCAAAGGGTGAGTTCACTGTCTCCTGGATCTTGAAACGTGGGGCCACGGCCTCCTGGGTTTCAAACAGTCAAATCTTCCCCAACTTGGTTTGAGTGTGGAATTGCCATTAAAGAGTACCTGGGGTATGAGGCCACTGCCCGAAGTTGAGGATGTGTGGCTACCATGCCGAACAAGCAGAATAACAGGGTCTTCCAGGGCCAAGGAGATGAGGTCACCTCTCAAAAGGTCTGGGAGACTGGGGATGCTCAAAGTTGAGGGAGCAGAATTGCCATCCTACTGATCCTGGAAGGTAGGGCTGAAGCCAAGGGCCAAAGGACTTCTAACTAGCATCCAGAGAGCATGGCCAATACCCAGAGTCTGACGAGCTGGACCATTGCCTAGATAGTCTCAGAGAACAGAGGATTATTTTCAAGCCTTAATTACTCAATAACATAAATTGTTCTGGGTTTTGAATTTTCTTGGAGCTTGTTTATCTTCTCTTCCTCCAATTTCTCCTATTTTTCATGGCAATGTCTACTTTGTGCCTATTCCACCATTGTACTTGGGAAGCAGATAACTTTATTCTACATTACACAGGTTCACAGATGAAAAGGAATTTTGCCCCATGATGTAATATGTCTGAAGTGTCACCCATATTTGTTTGAGATGATTCAGAACATGAGATTTTGCATTAGGGCTGATGTAAGAATTTTGAGATGATATGATGGGGCAAATGTATTTTACATGTGGCAAGAACATGACTTTTAGATGGCCAAAGGGTGGAATGTCATGGATTAGATTGTGTCAAAAAAAAAAATTGTCATTGAGGCGGCCACCATCCCCAATATTGTGTATTGTCCTCCACTTTGGGATCTGAAGTAATTATTCTCCATTTTATGTGACACAGCAGATAAAGTGCAAAAGGCCAGCAGTTCAAACCCACCAGCCTCTCTGTGAGAGAAAGATATGTCACTATGCTTCAGGAAGTATTTACACCCTTGTAAATCCTATGGGGCTATTCTACTCTTTCCTAGAGGGTCACTGTGAATGATATTTACTTGAGGGTAGTGTGTTTTTACATATTAATAAGGCAGGTTTAGTGTGAGATGTATCATGAGTCACAGACTTACAAGAGGGCATGACTCAAGTCTTAACCTGACTTAAGTCCCACCCTTACTTAAGTTAAACCCTTACTCAAGTCTCAAGTCTCATGCTTGCTTGAGTCACACCTTTAACTGACAAGAAATAAAAGGAGGGAAAAGCAAGCAGAGAGGGAGAGACCTCACTACCACCAAGAAAGAAGGAAAAAAAGGGGGGGGGGCATTTAGAAGTAATCAGCCATAGGACATGATGGCTTTCAAGACCAAGAGAACTAGATAGTGCCCAACTACCAATGCCAACCATTCAGGAAAGGATCAAATCTGGAGATCCTGGATAGAGTGGGAGGGAAAACGTGCAACAAAATCAGAAAACTCAATAATGACCAGAATTACTGGTCAGATGAAATCTGGTGAGGCCCCCAATAATATGGCCCTGAAATACATTCTGCACCTGGAATATAATGCACCCGCAGGGGCTGGCTCTTAGCCCAATAGTTAACAAGATGTACACGTAGACCACTCAACCCAGGATGACGCACCCACATACTCTATGGTAATACATCCCTTAGAGCAATAGACCACGGGACACCAGAGGACCAACATTCAAATTGAAGAAATGCAAGACAAACAGGAGTGCATAAACATGAGGGGCAGAGTGGAGGGTTACAGGGTAGGGAGGGGAAGAGACTGAGTTAGGGTTGGACATGGTAAATGGGAAATGAAACTAAATGTACACGTAACATTTGAATGTAAAACAAACTCTTAAAATAATATGTGTGTGTATATATATATATATATATATATATAT
>NW_006922604.1:134958-146293 GCF_000298275.1 Orycteropus afer afer
TAAAGAAAGAAGAATCAGAATCGGAACATGTCTTTGAACTTCAGGTCCTTGCACTGAGAAAACTGTAGAACCATGTAAAAGATTGAAGCCAAGACATACGGAGATCTTCAAGGAATGCTGTGCCCACAGATGTTGAAAGGAGACAAGGATCTTTCTCCAGTGCTGAAAGAGAGATAACTTCTTCCTGTGAAGCTGATGCCCTGAATTCAGACGAGCAGACTCCTAAACTGTGAGAGGATAAATTTCTGTTTGTTCAAGTTATCCACTTGTAATATTCTGTTATAGTAGCACTAGATAACCAAGAAATTAACACATATGTGTTGTTGGTAATAGGTATTGTTGAGTTGGTTCCAACTCATAGCAACCTTGTATACAACAGAATAAAACATTGCTTGGTACAGCACCATCCTCACAATCATTGCTATGTTTGAGCCCATTGTTGCAGTCAATGTATCAAGCCATCTTGTTGAAGATCTTCTTCTTTTTCACTGAAGCTCTATTTTAGCAACCATGATGTCCTTCTCCAGGGACTGGTCCCTCCTGGTAACATGACCAAAGTATGAGACACGATGTCTGGCCATTCTCACTTCTTCCAAGACAGATTCGTTCATTATTCTTGCAGTCTAGGGCATTTGCTAACACCAAAATCCAAACGCTTCGATTCTTCCTCATTGTTGTTATGTGCCGTCAAGTCAGACCCAACTCATAGAGACCCCTTCTTGGGTTTCCAAGGCGGTATCACAACGGAAGTAGATTGCTCAACCTTCCTTCTGAGGAGTGGCTGGTGGGTTTGATGCATCAGCCTTCTGGTTAGTAGTCAAGCGCCTTCATTTTCCAGCTTTCACAGGCATATGGGGCTACTGAAAGTGCCATGGCTTGGGTCAGGTGCACCTTAGTTTTCAAAGTGATGTTTTTGCTCATTAACGCTTGAAGTTCTTTTGCAGCAGATTTGCACAAAGCAATACATCATTTGATTTTTTGAATGCTGCTTCCATGGGTGTTGATTGTGGATCCAAGCAAAATGAAATCCTTGACAATGTCAATCTTTTCTTTTTATCATGATGTTGCTTATTGGTCTAGTTGCGAGGATTTTTGTTTTCTTTATGTTGAGGTGAAATAGACTGTGGAGACTGTAGTCATCAATCTTCATCAGTAAGAGTTTCAAGTCCTCTTTGCTTTCAGCAATCAAAGTTGTGTCATCTACATATTGCAGGTTGTTAATGAGTTTTCTTCCAATCCTGATGTCATGTCACATTCTTCTTCATATAGTCAGCTTCTCAGATTATTTGTTCAGCATACAGAGTCAATAATTATGATGACAGGATACAACACAGACACACACCTTTCATGATTTAAAACCACAAAGTGCCCCTTGTTCTGTTCGAACAACTGTCTCTCGGTCTATGTATATGTAGGTCTCTCATAAGCACAATTAAGTGTTCTCATGTGGTAGCTAGTATGTGCCCTGCATCCTTTAAATGCTTTATGTATGTAATTTCTCTTATTCATCACAGCAATTTTATAATGAAAGTACATTTATTATCAACCTTCTTTTGGAAGATAATAAAATGAAGAAGAGAGAGTTTAAAAGAGCTTACCCTCACTATGAGTAAATTGTGGAGCCATATCTGCAGCACAGACCAAGTGGTCCTAGATTTCATGTTATTAAACACTGGGATATGCTACCTCAATGAATTTGCATTTGGAGCAGTACAAGGATGATAATCACTTCAAATAAAGTCGTGGCTTGAATTTTATGAACTCCTGGGGATATGAAGTGGTGCTATAAATTTCTAAGAACACTTGTCAACATTTTACAACCTCTTTGTCTTTGGTGTTCAGGTCAATGCTAAGAAAATTGTCCTTGCATTTAATCTATGGAGACTTGTTCATTTATTTCTACTTGCTTTATCCCCAGTATCATAATACTTGGGCCACAGATTTATGTATGTGTGTGGCAGAGAGGTCCTCTCTATTATTCTACCTTGAACAAACTCTGGGTTTTGTCTACCCTTCCTGCCCCAATTCCTGACAATAAGTTTGTATAATGTTGTAACAATGACTGAATATACTTAGCATAGATTGTTTGAGTCTTTTCCAATAAAGAAAAAAAAAAGAGTTCAAGAAACTAAGCATAAAATTTTCATGAAGCTTATTTAGGTTCTTCAGAAATGTAACTGAGTGATATCATCTGGAATTGGCATATACTTTGAACTACAGAGTGAATATGAATCCCTGATCAGTTGAACTATTTTCTTTTTTTTTTTCTTCCAAACAACCTTAACAGCCAAGTACTGAAAATAATATATATTTATTTATTTGTGATGTGGGGTGGTGTCTAAAGACAAGAAGAGGTTGATTGACTTCCAATCCATTAAAAGCTTTGCTTGGCTTAAAATATCAGAGAAGAGTAACAGAAAGAGACTGTCTTCAAGAATAATTTTTTATATATTTATTAGCAAAATTGGCATATATTGACAAGCACTTTTCAGAGTGGCTTATTATTGAAGAAATGCATCACATATTAAATTGAGTTTGAGTATTAATGGATGACTGAGCTAAATTTATTTTCAAGCTTTTAAGTTTCCTACTTGTCTATATAACCATATAGTGTAATGAATGCTGCTTATTAAAAATAACCACCTCAAAGACATTTAGTGTCTTTCCCTTTAGTAGCATAAAGCTTTGCAAGTATTTCTAAAGGTATATTTTTTAGTTATATACAGATCATTGAGAATGCAATATCAATGGCTTAAGCACAGCAATTCAGTCACTTGATTTTTTCTAATGATAGTATGTTCATTACAGTATTTGAAGTAATATATATGACCCGTATGAGTTGATTCTCTACTATGTGAACCCAGGTTTTTCCAACACTTCTTCATATTATCAGCATGAGAAACAGAAACTCACTGATGAATAAGCACCATCCTCTCCACAAAGACTTTTCTAGTTAGAAGTCATCTAGTGAGAAATGCTTGGTGATCTACTTCTGAAAATCAATCAGTGGAAACCTTATGGATCACAAGATTATTTAGTCTGATGCAATGTTGAAAAATGAATTGTGCCCCCAGTGTTGGAAGGCACTACACAATAGCAAGAACAACAGACTCAAACATAACAATGATCATGAAGATGATGCAGGACCAGACCATGTTTTTTCATTCTGCTCTATATAATAAGCAAGCTATGTGAAAAGTTGGATTCTATAGAGAAGAACCTGGCATTAGGATTGGAGGAAAGCTCATTAACAACCTGCAATATGACACATATCTTGCTTGCTATAAAAGAAGACTTCAAGCACTTACTAATGAAATTCAAATACTACGTTGTTGTTGTTGTTATGTGCCATCGAGTCGGACCCGACTCACAGTGATCCCTCCTTAGGTTTCCGAGGCAGTATCACTACAGAAGTAGATTGCCCCATCTTCCTTCCGAGGAGTGGCTGGTGGATTTGAACAGTCAGCCTTCTGGTTAGCAGTCAAGTGCCTTAGCCACTATGCTACCAGAGCTCCCTCAAATACTACAGCCTTCAGTATAGATTACACTGCAACATAAAGAAAACAAAAGTCTTCACAACAGGGCCAGTAAGCAACATCATGATAAATGAAGAAAAGATTTGATTTGTCAAGGATTTCATTTTACTTCAAACCACAATCAACTCAAACAACTTATTTCATTGGGAAAATTTGCTGTAAAAGATGTTTTTTAAAGTATTAAAGAGTAACAATAACACTTTGAAGATGAAGGTGTGCCTGACTCAAGACATGGTGTTTTCAATCACCTCATAGACATGTGAAACCTGGAGAATGATTGGATGAATAAGGAAGATTGAAGAAGAATTGATGTCTTTGGAATACACTGTTGGCAAAGAATATTAAATATATTACAAACAGGAAGAAGAAGAAGAACAAAAAAATCTGTGCTGGATGACGTGCAGCCAGAATGCTCCTTAGGAGCAAGGATGGCGAGACTTCACCTCTAGTACATTGGTCATGTTGTCAGAAGGGACTAGACCTTCTCCAGAAGCATATTGTGTATTGTGCTTGGTAAAGTAGATAATCAGTAAAAAGAAGAAGACCCTCAATGACATGGATTGACACAGTCACTGTAACAATGAGCTCAAGCATTGCAATGATTGTGAGGATGGTACAGCATGGACATTGTTTTGTTCTGTTGACATAGGGTTGCTATGAATCAGAACTGACTCAATGGCACCAAAGAACAACAAAAAAATGTATAAGGTTGTCATGAGTTGGAACCAAGTCAGTGGCAACGGACAACAAATATTAACTACATACATACTCAAGTTCTGTTGGTTGCCCTTCTCAAATAAATGCATTTTTCATTAAAGATCAATTAAAATAATTATTTTTACATTATGAAAAAACATGTTATAAATATCATTATATTCTGGAGTTATCACAGTGCTCTGACTACAGGAAGTGCTCACTAAAAGTAAATTAAATAAGCAAATTAATAAAATTGTACCCTTTATTAATAAAATTTGTCCCAAGAAAATGAGTGATGTACTCTTCTGAATTATCAGTACTGGAAGGCTTTCTTCAGGATGCTAAAACAATCATTTATTTAGTCAGCATGAAAGCTCAATGTAAAATTAAGTCAAAATAATGATAGTGAGAGCTCTGTATAGATAAAAATTTAAATTTATTAAATGATTCTTTTGTAATGTATCACTTAATGAATGCTATATAACAGGATTGTGGCAGGTCTTTGTGATGGGAATTGCAAAATTTAATTGTGCAAATAACTCATGCTCTATGTGCTGTGTTATTTTTATTCATATGCTATAAATTAAAGAAAACATCAACTTGGGTACTTATAAGATAGAATATCCAAATGCTATAAACATAAAACAATTTTAATAGCTTTTGATTCCATTTTAGCAAAATTATGGAGCTCATGCTGCTGTAGTATTAAAAATTTATGGTAATAATGTCCTCTGCCTTCCTCATTATTGAGAATTAATAAAATCACCTTGGTAGAGGTCAGCAAAATGTTCACTGTGCTTATTATTCTTTGGCTCCAGGTAACTGAGAATATCAGACGTATGAAATTAAATAAAGGTACAATACAACCTTTGCTGACAGCATGCAGGTTCCAATAAAATGTCTTCTGTTCTTGTTGTAAGTGTCATTAAGTCTGTTCTGAATCATAGCAGCCCAGTGCACAACAGAGTGAAACACGTCCCTATCCCATACCTTCCTCCAAAAACTGTTATGTTTGAGCCCATTGTGACAGCCAATGTGTTAGTTCGTATTGTTGAGGGTTCTTCTGTTTTACTCATCCTCTACTCTACCAAACATCATGTCCTTCTAAAGAGACTGGTCCTTTCTCATAACATGTCCAAAATAACCTGTACTAAGTGTCACCATCCTCACTTTCAGGTACCATTCTGGTTAGGCATCTAAGATATATTTGTTCATTCATCTGGAAGTCCATGGTATATTAAATATTCTTTGCCAAGATCATAATGCAAATATATCAGTTCTTATTTCATCTTCTTTATTCATTGCCTAACTTTCAAATGCATATGAGGCAACTGAAAATACCATGCCTAGGGTTAGGCGAACCTAAGCCCTCAAAGTGACATCTGATTTTTAAAACTTTCACTCCAGCAATAATACAAAGTTCAAAAAGACAGAAAACAAATGCTTGTGAGGGTGTGGAGAGATTGGAACTCTCGTGCACTGCTGGTGGGACTGTAAAACGACACAACCACTGTGAGAAACAGTATGGCACTTCCTTGAAAAGTTGGAAATAGAAATACCATTTGATCCAGCAATCCTATTACTAGGAATATATCCTAAAATTGTGAAACCCAGGACATGGATAGATATATGGACACCTATGTTCATCACAGCACTATTTACAATAGCAAAAAGTTGAAAACAACCTAGATGCACATAATCAAACTATGTTACATACACACAGTGGAACACTATGAAACATTATATAATAATGAAGAATCAGTGAATCCAAAACAATGTTCCACTTCCTACTTTGGTGAGTAGCAACTGGGATCTTAAAAGCTTGCAAGCAGCCATCTAAATGCAGCTATGGGTCTCTCCTCATCCAGAGCAAAGAAGAATAAAGAAAACCAAAGATTCATGTAAAGAATTAGTCCTAGTGACTGGTACACCATGTGATCTGCAGCCTATATGACTATGAGACCAGAAGAACTAGATGGTGCCCAGCTAACAATGTCAACCACTCAGAGGGGGATCTATGTAGGAGATCGTGGATAGAGAGGAGAAAAATGTGGAACAAAACTCAAAATCATTTGAAAAAAAATAAAAATGGGGGGAGGGACCAAGTTTACTGGTCTAATAGAGCCTGGTGGAACCACTGAGACTATGGCCCCTAGCTGCCCTTCAGGTCTGGAATTCCAGCCAAAAATAGACAGGTGTATGAGTTGAACATTTACACTAGGTAGATACATTCCTTGGAGAACACAATCATGGGAGAAAGAAGGGCTGCTTATGCACCAGGGGACAGCTCAGGGTGCAGGAGTACATGGAGGGATGGACACAGGGAAGAGGAAACTATCTGGAGGAAGTGGGAGGGGAGCTGCTGCACTGTGGTGAATTGTGGTCAAAGTCATAAGACAAAGTGTATGTGAACAGCTGTATGGAAAGTGAATTTACTCGGTAAATTTTCACCCAAATCACACACAAAAAAGAGAAAGAATCAGTGAATCACCTCATATTTTGGATGAACTTGGAGGATATTATGCTGAGCAAAATAAGTCAATTATAGAAGGACAAATATTGCATGAGTCCATTATTGTAAAAAGTCAAGGAAAGGTTTATACAGGAAAGGGAAAATTATTTGTTGGTTACCAGGGATGGGAGGGGTGAGAAGGAAAAAACAAAAAACAAAAAACTTTGAAGTCTTTTCCAGCAGATTTCCCCTATGTGATGTCATTTGATTTCTTGACTGCTGCTTCCATGAGTGTTGGTTGTGGATCAAAGTAAAATTAAATCCTTGACCACTTCGATAGTATCTCCATTTATCATGATGTTGCTTATTGGTCCTATTGTGAGGATCTTTATATTGAGTTGTAATCCCTATTGAAGGCTGTGCTCTTTGATCTTCATCAGTGAGTGCTTCAAGTCCTCTTCTACTTCAGCAAGCAAAGTTGTGTAATCTGAATAGTACAGACTGTTTGTTAATGAGTTCTCCTCTAATCCTGGTATCATGTTCTCCTTCATATATTCCAGCTTCTAAGATTATTTACTCAGCTTACAGACTGAAAAATATGGTAAAAGGATACAACCTTCATCTACACTTTTCCTAATTTAAAACCATGTAGAATCCCCTGGTTCTGTTAGAATCAGTGCCTTTTGATCTATTTCCAGGTTCCTCAAGAGCACAATTAAGTGTTGTGGAATTCCCATCTTGGCAATGTTATACATAATTTGTTATGATCCACACATGTATGCCTTTGTATAGTTAATAAAACCCTGGTAAACATCTTTCTGATATATTGCATCTTCAGTCAATATCCACCTGACATCAGCAATGATAATTCCTGTTTTACACTTTCTTCTGAATTTAGCTTGATTTTCTAGCAGTTTCCAATTTACTGTTGCAGTAAGTTTTTACTTGATTTTATTTTTTACATATGTGTGTGTGTGTGTGTGTGTGTATACACATACATACATATGATAGCATAGTGGATAAATCATTTGGCTGCTAACCAGAAGGTCAGTGGCTCAAATCCACCAGCTTCTTGGGGCAAGGAAAATAGGGCAATCTACTTCTGTAAAGATTTACAGCCTCAGAAACTCAATGAGGGGATTGAATGGATGGCAGTGAGTTTTGGTATACATGTAACTTCCCATTGGAATGTGTGAGTAAGTGGAAGATTGGGCCCCACAGATTGGCAGTGTTTACAGCCCCCACATGCCTTTAATCTGGTCCTGCCCCTGTTCCTCAGCTCATTCAAACCACAGAGTTGGATCTTTCATGCAACTATTTCAGTTTCCACCCTCACAGGGTCCTGATGATCTAGGCCTTCACCAACTTCTGCCCTGAAGCCACTGGTTTCTCCTGCATCTTCTGAGCCCTCCAACCCACCTGCTTATGCTGCCTTGATGTTTCTGCTTCCAAATCTTTCAGGACTACATCCTGTTGTAACAAGTTTTGAATTATCTTCAGCAAGAATATGCTTACAAGTTCTGGTAAGATGATGGAATAGGCAGAAAGACTGCACAGACCCTCTTCAACAAAGAAAAGGTGAACTAATTAACACAGATACAGAAGATAATCCTGGACCTCTGAGCTTTGAAGGGAAGGATATAAAAGTGGACTAAACTCCAACTAGCAGAAGAATTTGCATGAAAACATCAAAAAAGGAGACACGGGAGCTGCTGTGGTCTGGTAGCAAGCCTGACGTCACAGACAGCTTGTTAAATTAAAAATCCTTCTAGCCAGGAACTGCATGAAGTACTGCTCTGGTGACTGATGTAAAACAGGGGAAGCAACAAAGAGGAAGGCAGGCTGAACTGTGGACTTTTGCCTGTCTGGAGGGTGCAGCAATTTTGAATGGTTACAAGGGGTTTGATCATTTTGGACACTTAAAGTGACACTGTTCTCCCAGATTCCAGGGACTTAAGAACAGGCTCCACTTGCCGGGAACCCCAAAGATATTCCGGAGGACAATGACTAGAAAGGTGGGACATTACACTTGTTACTCTTATATCCCACACACTCGTGGTAAACAGAGGTGCAGCCATCACTTGTTACCACCCACCTTCTAAGCTGGCAGGAATTCCATCCCAGTCTGTGTGCTTGGACAGAGCCTGGGTGCCCTGCCCCACTCTGTCCTGATTTTTTTTCTTTTTTATTTTTTTAGTTTGTTTGTTTTTGTCTGTTTTAAACTATTATTATTATTATTATTTCTTTTGTCCTTTATATTATTTTTCTTTATTCTTCCTTTTCCAGGTTCTAGTTTTCAGCTTGTTTTCTTTTCCCTATTTCCTGGTTTTATTTTTTTTTTTTCTTTCTTGTGGTTAACACTGCTCCTTATTTTTCTTTTTGTGTTTTTCACATATTTTTCTTCATTATTCTCCTACTCTACCTTTTTTCTCTTATTTCCCTCTTCCCAGATATGATTTTTTTTTTTCCTCTTTTTCCCTATTTTCTTTTTTCGGTTACTGTTCCTGTGTGATTACATGGTGTGTTTTATATCCATTTGTTTTCACTTTTTGATGGTAATTAAATTGACATTTTTGCCTAACTGAGTGCAAGACAGCAACAGTCCCCATATGACACAATTACACCCACATCTCCTGCAATTGCACTTATTGAGTGAGAGCCACTACTTCCTTCTCCACCAATAAGCCAATGATAAACCACCACCACCAAAAGAGCCTGACACACCCTGAGCTGCTCTTCACAAACAGTTAACAGAGATGTAAATACAATAACATCACAAGGTCTAAGAGACAACAGACCATCACAATCCACACAAAGAAGCAAGATAAAGTGGTAGAAACAAGGGAGCAGGATACAGACCCAGAATACATCCCTGAAGAAGAAGAAGCATTGGAACTCTCTCATAAGAAATTCAAAAGAATTATATTTAGATATCTTCAAAGAATTGAGAGACAGATCAAGGAAAACATAGACAAAACTCTAGAAGAATTTTGGAAGAAAATACAAGAACAAAATGACAAAATAAATGAAAAATTAGGAAAGATTCAAAATCTACAGATAGATATCAGAAAGATTAATATTAAATTGATAGAAATAGATAACACATTGAAAGGGCAAAGGAGTAGAATTGATGCAATGGGAAACAGAATTAATGAGATTGAAGACAAATACCTGAATACTTCTTTGGAAAGGGATCAATCAGAACAAAAATCAAAACAAAATGAAGAAAGCCTAAGGTTCATGTGGGATACCATCAAAAGGAATAAACTACATGTCACTGGAATTCCAGAACAAGAAGAGAAAATTAAAACCACGGGGAAAATTGTCAAAGATTTGTTGGAGGAGAACTTCCCTGATACGATGAAAGATGAGAATATATCCATTCAGGAAGTGTAATGAACCCCAAACAGGTAGATCCCAAAAGAAAATCACCAAGACATATCAATATCAAACTCATCAAAACCAAAGACAAAGAAAGAATCCTGAAAGCTGCATGGGAAAAACAAAAAATTACTTACAAAGGACAACCAGTAAGAATAAGCTCTGCTTTCTCAGCAGAAATCATGCAAGCAAGAAGGCAATGAGATGGTATGTATAAAACCCTGAAAGAGAAGAATTTTCAACCAAGAATTATATACCCGGCAAAATTGTCCCTCAAATATGATGGTGAAATTAGGAGATTTCCAGATAAGTAGAAACTAAGGGAATTTTTTAAAACCAGATCAACCTTACAAGAGATATGAAAAAGAGTAATTGAACAGAGAACCAAAAATAGCAAACAGCAACTGACCATTAATACACAAGATGACATAACCCAGAAACCACAGCTATGGCCATATCCAAAGTAAGCATAGCTTACAAGATTTTAAACAGCAAATCAGAGACATCAATTGGCAAATGAAGACAACTACAAGTCAAAAAGACAGGAAATACTGTGTAGTTACAGAACTTCAAATGGTGAGGAAGTCAAGAGAGTAGTAAGATAGAATGCACTGTTCTAAACTTGGGAGAAAATTATAAATCAGAGGGTAACCCAAAGAAAGATGGTAAACCTTCACAACACTAAAAAAAAGAGGACGAGCACAAATATTCAGCCAATACTAAAATCATAGCAACAAAGGAAATGATGACAATTCATAAACGTAATGAGCTCAGCACAGAAAATAATATGAAACAAAGAAATTAGGGACACCATGGAAAAACACATAACAAAATGACAGTGACCGATTCATATTTGTCAATGTTGTTGCTGTTGTTATGTGCCGTTGAGTCAGACCCAACTCATAGCGACCCCTCCTTGGGTTTCCAAGGCAGTGTCACTATGGAAGTAGATTGCCCTATCTTCCTTCCGAGGAGTAGCTGGTGGGTTTGACCCGCCAGCCTTCTGGTTAGCAGTCAAGTGCCTTAGGCACTATGCTACCAGAGTTTCTATACTTGTCAATAATTACACTGAATGATAATGGATTAAATGCACCACTCAAGAGACAGAGAGTTTCAGATTGGATAAGAAAACACAACACTTATGCTGCCTACCAGAGACATGCCTTAGATGTAAAAACAAAAACAGACTAAAAATCAAAGGTTGGAAAAAGATATATCAAGCAAATGGCAACTGTAAGAGAGCAGGAGTGGCAATATTAATTTCTGATCA
>NW_006922604.1:147943-153765 GCF_000298275.1 Orycteropus afer afer
AGCAAAATAGGAATAGAAGGGACATTCCTCAACATAATAAAGGGCATCTATGCAAAACCAACATCCAACATTATTCTCAATGGAGAGAGACTGAAACTATTCTCCTTGTGAGCAGAAACAAGGCAAGGATGCCCTCCATCACCACTTCTATTCAATATTGTACTGGAAGTTCTAGCAAGGACAATAAGGCAAAAAAGCGAAATCAAAGGCATCCAGATTGGTGAGGAAAAAGTCAAACTATCCCTATTTGCTGATGTTATGATCCTATACCTAGAAAACCCAAGAAACTCAGTCAAAAATCTACTGGAACTAAAAGGGAGATTTTGCATCATGGAAGGATATAAGATCAGCACCCAAAAATCAATTGGATTCCTCTATACCAGCAAAGAGATTGCTAAAAAAAGAAATAAGGAAATCAATACCATTAACAATAGCTACCAAAAATATAAAATACTTGGGAATAAACTGCCCCCGGGACACAAAAGATCTGTACAAAGAAAAGTATAAGAAACTACTTCAAGAAAGCATAAAGGATCTACATAAATGGAAGAACATACCATGTTTGTGGATAGGAAGATTAAACATTGTCAATTCTAACCAAAGAAATCTATACATTCAATGCAATCCCAATCCAGGTCCCATCAACATTTTTTAAGGATATGGAAAAACCAATCACTAACTTTATCTGGTAAGGAGAGAGACCTTGGATAAGTAAAGAACTATTGAAGAAGAACAAGGTAGGAGGTCTCACACTGCCAGATCTCAAAACCTACTATACAGCCACAGTAATCAAAACTGGCTGGTATCGGTACAATGACAAACACATAGAATAGAATTGAGAAGCCAGAAATATATCTGTCTACCTATGATCAGTTGATCTTTGATGAAGGGCTGAAATCCATTAAATGAGGAAGAGAATGTTTGTTCAATAAATGGTGCTGGCAAAACTGGATATCGATTTGCAGAAAAATGAAACAAGATCTGTACCTCACACCATACACAAAAACTAACTTCAGATGGATCACAGACTTAAATGAAAAACTTAAAACTATAAAGTTCCTCAAGGAAAAACTAGAGGTAAATTTAGGGGCCCTAATATATGGCATAAATAGACTATCAAGGATAACCCAAAATGCACAAACAGCAGAAGAGAAAGTAAATGAATGGGACCTTCTAAAAATTAAATTTTTGTGTGTTTCCAAAGACTTCTCCAAAAGAGTCAAAGGAGAACCTACAGATTGGGAAAATATATTTGCCAATGACATATCGACAAGGGATTTATCTCTAGAATTTATAGAAAACTCCAACACCTCAATAACAAAAAGACAAATAATCCAATTAAAAAATAGGCAGAAGACATGAATAGACACTTCACCAAAGAAGATATTCAGGTGGCCAATAAACATATAAAGAAATGCTCACGATCATTAGCCATTAGAGAGATGCAAATCAAAACAACGAGATACCATCTTGCCCCAGCACTAGTAGCAAATTTCCACAAGACAGAAAATAACAAATGCTGGTGAGGATGCGGAGAGATTGGGACTCTGATACACTGCTGGTAGGAGTGTAAAATGTTACAACCATTTTGGAAAGCAGTATGGGGATTCCTTTAAAAGTTGGAATTAGAAATACCATTTGATCCAGTCATTCCATTGTTAGGTATATATCGTAAAGCAGTGAGAACCATGACAAGAACAGACATATGCACACCCATGTTCATCACAGCACTATTTATCATACCTGAAAGATGGAAATAACCTACATGTCTGTCAACTGAGGAATGGATAACCAACTATGGTACATACACACAATGGAATACTATGCAACCTTAAAGAATAACATAGAATCTGCAAAATAACATATAACATGGATGAACTCTGATGACATTATGCTGAGTAAAATAAGTCAATCACAGAAGGATAAATATTGTATTAGTCCATTATCGTAAAAGTCAAAGAATATTTTATATATGGAAGGGAATTTATTTGTGGTTACCAGGGATAGAATGGGAGGGGAGGGAACACTGTTTGATAGGTAGAGATAAGTATTGATTTGGGTGAAGAGAAGGGCAATGTACCAAATGTGAGTGATCAACATGGTGGCACTGAGGAAGAGGAAGACATAGAGAGGGACATGGGAGATGCAGACAACAAAGATGAATCCTAAAAAAAAAGAATGTGCTTACATCTGATATTAATGATGTTGTTTGATAATTTCTGCATTTTGTTGCATCATCTTTCTTTGAGATAGGCACAAATATGGGACTCTTTCAGTTGGTTGTCTGGTAGCTCAGTGCAACTAGACCTTCTTGTTTCAACACCATGAGTTCTTGATTACATCTTAACTCTTGAAATGGTTGAACATGGATCAGTTCTTTTTTGTAGTGTATTCTGTTTATTTTTCCCTTGATTCTTCCTTTGTCATTCAATATCTTATACATAGAATACTTATACATAGAAATATATACATATAAAATCTTATACATAGAATATTGCACCTGGAGGCTTAAATTTTTTCTTCAGTTCTTTCAGCTTAAGAAATGCTAAGTGTGTTCTTCTCTTTTTGTTTTCTATCTCCAGCTCATGTTTCATTATAATGCTTTATCTTGTCTTCTCAAGCTGCCCTTTGAAATCTTCGGTTCAGCAATTTTACGTAAATATTTGTTCCTTTAGCTTCAGCTATGTTGTACTCACAAGCAAGTTTTAGAGACTCTTCTTACTTTCATTTTGATCTTTCTTTATTTCTTATCTTTTTAATCATCTTTTGTTTTATTTATATAGGATGTCCTTGATGTAATTACATAACTTGTCTGGTCTTTGGTCATTAGTACATTCCAGTAATTTAAAATTCACTGGCAAATAGACCAGGCACTCTGATGCTGTAGTGCCTAAGACCTTTGACTGATAACCAGAAGGTTGGTGGTTCAAACCCACCAGCTATTCCTTGGAAAGAATGTTGGGCAATCTACTTGGAAACCCAAGAAGGGGTCAATGAGTCACATCCGACTTGACAGCAGTGAGTTTTGTTTTGTTTTATTTTGTTTTGGTATATAGACCATAGATTTATTAGTGTGCTATAGAAAATGAGAATTACAAGGACTATGACAATTTATAAAAAGTAAGAAAACATAAAGCAAGAAAGAAGATTGTACAGATAATTACCTATAGTGTAGACATGTATTACAATTTTCAACTAGAATACCAGCTTACAAATTTGAGGACAACTGAAAGGATATTTCTATAAAATTTCTATAAAATGCTCTTGTGCGGTGACCCAGTGGCCCAATGTAAAAGAACAATAAAGCTCAATTTGAAAAGTTTCATCTAATTTATTCTGTAAGTATTCATTGGTTCACTCCTCAGCATTTTTCACTTAACAACATAAAAGAACAGTATCATTAATACCCCCCACTGAGGCTAATTGAAAGTCCACACATTGACTCTTTCTAAAGATGGATTCAATTATAATCTTTTTTCTGTCACGATCCACCAAATTAAAAGGTAAAAACTCCCTCAATTTGGATTAGCTAAGTTTTTGAATCAACTAATTACTTTCTTATTTCCAGGCAATTTATATTGTAAATCTCAGTTGTAACAAATGAACCCTTTTAAGTACTAAATGACTAAAGAAAGATAATAAAACTTTCCTAAATTTTAAGTTTTAGAACAAAAGTAAAATAAGAGTAGGAATGGGAAGAAGATGGGTCTGTATGGGAGAGAGGGATGTGGATCAGTATACAGATGTGGCTTTGAAAAAAAAAAAAGGCTTCCAAAAGAATTTGATTCTGGTGACATAGTACCTAAGGTATTTGACTGCTAACCAGAGGCTGTCTGTTCAAACCCACCAGTCACTCCATGGAAGGAAGATTAGGCAATCTACTTCCTTAGTGATACCTCCTTGGAAACCCAGGGCAGGGTCACTTTGAGTTGAATCTGACTGGATGGAAGTGAGTTTGTTTTTTTTAATATGTAGTAGAAGAACTGAGTGATAGAGCTTAAAATAGGTGTTTTCAGAATTCTGTTATTTTATTAAAGCACTAGAACAGATAAAGACCCACAAGAAGTAACATTTTTTCAATGTCTGTAGAAAATGGTGACAGAAATAAGCCAGAGTTGGCCTTGACCACACTCTTTTTCAAATCGACCAGGATTATGTAAATTTTGTGACCTTTCTAAGTTCCAAACCTAGCACCATTCTTTAGATTACACAGTAAGAGAATTTTAGAGTATTATTACTCATTCAAAAGATTTTACTTTCTTTCTAAAAAATTAACCAAAATCTTTGTGTTGTTGCCTTAGGGAAGAGATCTATAAGTCTTTGATTTCTGTTGTTGTTGTTACTTGCCACGAGTTGGACCTGACTCATAGTGACCCCTCCTTGGGTTTTGGAGGCGGTATCTCTATGGAAGTAGATTGCCCAACCTTCCTTCTGAGGAGTAGCTGGTGGGTTTGAAGCTCCAGCCTTCTGGTTCACAGTCAAGCGGTTTAGGCACTACTCTACCAGAGCTCCCTCTTTGATTTCTGCTAAGCTCAATATCCTATATGAAAGGAAGTATTATGTTAGTGAATGATAGAGAGAGAGATGCCTTATGCATTCATTCAGGACACACAACAAAAACTAGATATTTGTTGCACCCATTGTCAGGTTTGAGTAATGTTTAGAAATGTTTAAAAAATTATTTTAGAGCATTCAATCTGAGAAGATGCTATTAGAAACTATTTATAAATCCAGCACTCCAGTATATGATAATTATCAAAAAGGGGTAGTGTTCATCATTCCCAATCTATGCATACTCAATGAAGTTATTTGCCAAGAAGGTAGCAACAGAGTAGAAATCCATCTTTAGAAGGTTTAGCAGTTTTTGCTGTTCAACAACAACTTCAAAAATGTTATTTAGCTAAAATAGTATAATATTGTACAGCTGTCTATGAAAACCTGAAAAAAGAAAATTCTTGTTAATGCCATGTTTCTTGGATTGTATTCTTATTCCCTTATTGCGTATTTTCCTATTGCCTTGAATCCATAGTCAACACCCGTGGGAACAGCAGTAAGAAAATCAGACATATTTGCACTGGGCAAATATACAGAGAAACACTTCTTTAAAGTGTTAAGAAGTGAAGATGTCACTTGAAGGCCAAGGTTTGCCTAACTCAAGCCATGGTATTTTCAATTGCCTCATATGCATTTGAAAGCTAGACAATGAATAAGGAAGATTGAAGAAGATTTATGCTTTTGAGTTGTAGTGTTTGGGAAGAATATTGAAAGTACCGTGGACTGCCAAAATAACTAACAAATCTGTCCTGGAAGAAGTGTAGTTGTAATGCTTCTTGAAACCAAGAATGACCAGACTCCATCTCACCTACTTTGGTCATATTTTCAGAAAGGACCATTCCCTGGTGAAGGATATTGTGGTTGGTAAAGTTGAGGGTCTACAAAAAAGGGGAAGGCCCTCAATGAGATGGATTGACACAGTGACACAGTGGCTGCAATGATGGGCTCAGGTATAGCAAGGATTGTGAAGCTGGCACAGGATTGGGCAGTGTTTCATTCTGTTGTCCATAGGGTCACTATGAGTGGAGCTGACTTGACAGAACCTAAGAACAGTAACAACAATACTGATAATAGTAGTAGTAGTAATAATAGTAGCCACAGTAGTAGTAGCTGTAGTTGTTAGGTGCCATCATGTCAGACCTGACTCATAGTGACCCTTTCTTGGGTATCTGAGGTGGTATCACCACAGATGTAGATTGCCCAACCTTCCTTCTGAGGAGTGGCTAGCAGCAGCAAAAGAAGGAACTAGAGGTAAAATAATAATATTA
>NW_006922604.1:154265-167223 GCF_000298275.1 Orycteropus afer afer
CAGCCACTCCTCGGAAGGAAGGTTGGGCAATCCTACTTCCGTTGTGATACTGCCTCGGAAACCCAAGGAGGGGTCACTATGAGTCGGGGCCGACTCGACGGCACATAACATAACATATATTCATAGAAGACATAACTACAGGTGCTTAGTAATAACCAAACATTTTCTAAGATTGATTTTGTAGGTTTGAAGGCATAAGCGATTGTTCTTATGGGAGAACTTGGTCAGTTGTCATGATATAGTTCACAAAGTTCATATTCTGCATCCTAATGAATAGAATAGAATCTAGGGTGTTAAAAGCTTTGGAACAACCATTTAAGAAACAACTATTGGTCCCTGTTCATTAAGAGTAGAGGAGTAAGAAGGACACCAAAGTCTTAGACAAGAAATCAGTCTATGGGGATGATAGCCTGAAAAAACCACAACCAGCCATTCTGACCCTGGTCACAATAGATGGTCCTGGATACAAGGAGAGAAAAATGTAGAACAAAACTCAAATTCTTAAAAAAAAAAAAAAAAAGTCAGACTTGCTTGATCTAGGATCCCTGGTGGTGCAGTGGTTAAAATGATAATCTGTTAAGCAAAAGTTTGAACCTATCAGCTGGTCTTCAGGAGAGAGATGTGGCAGTATGCTTCTGTAAAGATTTACAGTCTTGGAAACCCTATAGACCAGTTCTACTCTGTCCTATAATGTCACTATGAATAGGAATTGACTCAATGGTGGTGAATTTTTGGGTTTGGACCAGTTGAAAACAGCAGAAATCTTTGAGACTGTTGTCCTGAGATACTCTTTAAATCTTGAACTGAAACAATCCCTTGAGATCATCTTTTAGCAAAATAACAGGGAGGCATAGAAAAGAAAGGATATTACCTATAAGTATGGTGCTCTACTAAAAAGTCATTTATATGAGACCAAAATGTCAATATTTACAGCAAAGATGGAAATGTAAGGAGACAGGGAAACTGGAGTACTGGAAATGGAACAACCACAAGTAAAGAAAATGTTGACACTTTGTGAAAAATATAATCAATGTCACTGAACAATTTGTATGGAAATTGTCAAACGGGAACTTAATTTACTGTGTAAATTTTAAACCAAAAACGTAATGAAACATTACTCCAAGGGAAAAAAAAAAAGATGATTATACCCATATACTAGATACTGTACTAGTATATACTAAGCAGTTTACATGTACTATTTTATTTAATATTCATAAGATGTTTTGCTTTTTAGTACCAATGTATTTAGTTTCAAAGTATAATGAAGCTTCAGTCCTTAAGAGCACCCAATATATAGTGCTTATTTTATCTGCCATAGTTCTGAACCAACTGAGAACAAGACAGAAGAAAAAATCATATAATGGCAAAATTATTTCCTTTTTATTGCTAAAGCTGTCATTAAACTCACTGCCATCAAGTTGCATCTAACTCATAGATACCCCTCCTTGGGTTTCCAAGGCAGTATCACTATGGAAGTAGATCACCCAATCTTCCTTTCGAGGAGTAGCTGGTGGGTTTGAACCACCAGACTCTGGTTAGAAGTCAAATGCCTTAGGTACTACGCTACTATAGCTCCTAAAGCTGACATTAGAGGATGTCATTTATATTTGTGAGCAAGTGGATCACCCAATGCTGATTACTTGAATTAGATTAGTAATACTGATGGCCCAGAGCAGAGTGTGTGTTACTTGTCAGTTCACTTCCAAGAGGAATAAACCATAGAGGGCTGAACTATACATTCCAAGCGGCTTTTTCCACAATGAAGTTGATGATTCCACTCTCTCAGGCAGAGTGTATGGGGAAGTGGAGAGAGGTCAAGTGTGCTACACTAATAAGGCTTCCTCAACCTTAGAAGTGGAGAAGAAATGTCCTCCATATCTCCCGAAGTCTTTGGACTTATTTATTTACTTTTTGTGGACTGTTAACCAGAAGTTTGGTGGTTCAGACCCACCATCCACTCCTTGGAAGGAAGATTGGGCAATCTACTTCCATAGAGATATGGCCTCAGAAACCCAAGAAGGGGTCACTGTGAGTTGGATATGACTCCATGGCACATAGAACCAACAACATCTTAACACACTAAAGAACCCTGGTTGCACAAAGTCAGTGGTTCTAACCGACCAGCTGCTCCATAGGAGAAAGATGTGATAGTCTACTTCTGTTAAAGATTTCACCCCTTGGAAATTCTATGAGGGAATTGTTGTTGTTTGGTGCTGTTGAGTTGGCTCCAACTCATAGCGACCCTATGTGCAACAGAACAAAACACTACCTTGCTAACCTGAGCCCATTGTTGCAGCCACTGTATCAATCCACCTCTTTGAGGGCCTTTTGCTTTTTCATTGACCCTCCTGTAAGAGCACTACGAGCAGAATTGAATCAGCAGCAATGGGTTTGGTTGTTTGGTTAACTGAACACACCAGTCTTATCCATTAAGTCAATGTTTAAGATGTGGTGCTAACTCCCATAAAACTTAAGACCAACAATATAGCAAAAAGCCCAGTTCTCATTCTCATAAAGTTATTCCTTCAATGTAAATCTTCACAGTTTGGAGTATATTCTTGAGGCAGTAGAGGTTTTCCCTGAGAAACTTTGACTCAGTAAGTTCAGATCCTTCCTCAGAAGATTGCGCATAATATCATACACACTTTTTAAAAGCTTCTTTATATTGTATTACCAGGATAACACATTCTTAGAGGAAGGCAGGATTTATGTTAGATTTCCCATTATCCTTGAATGCTAGTCTATTACCATTCATCATGCTAGATGTTTTTGCAACAATTCTCTTTAAAAATACTGGTAAAGCATTAACTTGGTAATGAGGGGTGGAAATATCATTTCAGAATAAGAAAGAACGAGCTCTGAAGTAGTTAGGGTATGTTGTGAAGCATAAATGGGTTAGATTAAACTGAAACTGGCTGTTGACTGTAACAGATTTCTTTCTGGAAGAATGAATAGAATCACTGCCCAGACCAAATGTGACATCAGTTAAAAACTCTAGTAAATTTCTTTGAAGCTTGCAAGATCAAATTAATTTTTTGAAAAAAAATTGTATTTATTTGTTTATTTTTTTTAATCAATGGAATGCATGCTGAATCAATGAGTGTGTCTGAATTGAGTGAGTCCTTCTAGATTCTGGGAGTAGGGTTGATGGTATGCATATATCCCTCTTGACTCTGGGGATAGGAGTGGTAGATGTGTACATCCCTCTAGCTACTGGGATATAAATGTCCAGTGGACTATATGAAGGTTGATGGGACACATATTACCTCATAGAGTGTACCAGATTGCACCATCATAGACAGGAAAAAAAAAAAAAAAAACTGCCATCAAGTTGATTCCAACTCATGGAGACCCTGAAAGATAAACTAGAACTTCCCTATAGAATTTCCAAGGCTGTGAATATTGTTGGAAGCAGATTCTATATCTTTCTCCCACAGAGCAGCTATTGGTTTTAAACACTTGACATTTTGGTTAACAGACAAGTACTTTAACCACTGAGCTACCAGGACTCTTCACCTCAGACAAGACCCTGTAAATACAATAACTTGTGCCACTGCTTGTTTCTTCCACTTCAAACAGTTGCACATGTCCCTTTCTGATAGCTGCATATACTATTAGAGGGAAAGTTGTTGTTAGGTGCCATGGAGTCAGTTTTGACTCATACCAACACTGTTCAAAAGGATGAAACAATGCCCAGTCCTGCACCATCATCACAATCCTTGCCATACTTGAACCCATTGCTGCAGCCACTGTGTCGATTGTCTCTTTGAGAGTCTGTCCCTTTTTAACTGATCTTCTACTTTACCAAGCACGATATCCTTCTCCAGGGACTGATCACCCCTGATAATGTGGGGTGAAGTATGAGGGATGAAGTTCCACCATCCTTCTAAGGATCATTCTGGCTGTGCTTCTTCCAAGATAGATTTGTTTGTTCTTCTGGCTGTCTATGGTATATTCTATGGTATATTCAGTATTCTTCTCTAGCACCAGAATTCAGATGCACCAATTGTGTGTGGTCTTCCTTATTCAATGCTTATGAATTGATTGAAAAGATAGTGGCTTGGGTCAGGTGCACTTTAGCCTTCAAAGAGACATCTTTGCTCTTTAACACTTTAAAGAGGTCTTTTGCAGCAGATTTGCCCAATGCAATAAATCATTTGATTTCTTTTTTGTTTACACTTTTTATTGTGATTTGGGTGAAATTGTACAAAGCAGATTTTTTTTTACATTCAAATGTTCATACACTTTGTGTGTGTGTGTGTGTGTGACACTGGTTCATTCCCACAGTGTAATATCTCACCTCCCACTTCCTCCCTTTGGTTGCCCTTTCCCTGTGACCTTGCCTATGAATCCTTGCCTCCCTACCTTTCTCTTTGTGCAAATGCTACCCTTCTGATCTCCCACAGTTCATTGTTCTAAGGAGTGCATCTCCCTGGTGTAGGTGTTCAGCTCTTAGGCCTGTGTATTGTTTGGTTGAGAATTAAGCCACAGGAGTGAGTTCAATTCCAGTACCAAAATGACTTGGTCTCAGAGGTTTCACCCATCTCTACCAGACCAGTAAACCTGATCTTCTTTTATGATTTTGAGTTTTGGTCTACATTTTTTTCCTACTCTGTATGGGATACCCAGTCTTGATCCTTTTGTAGGTGGCTGAGCACCATCTAGCTTCCTGGTCTCAGGGTCATGTAGGTTGATGTTCTCATGGCCCATCAGTCCTTTAAACTAACTGTTTCCATGCATCATTGATTCTCTTCACTTTTCTTTGCTCTGGGCAAGGAGCAACCAATAATTGACACTTAGATGGCCTCAATCATTTGATTTCTTGACTGATACTTCTGTTAGCATTAATTGTGAATCCAAATAAAATGAAATCCTTGACAATTTCAGTATTTTCTCCATTTATCATGATGTTGCTTACAGGTACAATTGTAAGGATTTTTGTTTTATGTTGAGATATAATCCGTTTCAAGTCATCTTCACTTTTGGCAAAGAAGGTTGTGTCATCTGCCTGTCACAGGTTGTTAATGTGTCTCCCTCCAATCCTGATGCTGCATTCTTCATGTCCCAGTTTCTAGGATTATTTGCTCAACATACAGATTGAATAAGTATGGTAAAAGGATACAACCCTGATGCACAGCATTCCTGATTTTAAACCATGCAGTTTCCCTCATTCTTTTAAATGACAGCCTCCTGTTGTATGTACAAGATCTCATGAGTACAATTAAGTGTTCTGGAATTCCCATTATTTGCAATATTATCCATAATTTATTATGATCCAGACAGTTGAATGCCTTTGCATAGTCAATAAAGCATAGGTAAACATATTTTGGTATTTCCTGCTTTTAGCCAGACTCATTTGACACCAGCAATGATATCCCTATTCCACATTCTCTTGTAATGTGGCTTGAATTTCTGGCAGTCCCAAGTTGATGTGCTGCTGCAACCACTTTTGAATTATTTTCAGCAAAATTTTATTTATGTGTGATAATAATGATATTGTTTGATATTTTCAGCATTTTGTTGGATCATCTTTCTTTGGAATGGGCATAAATATGGATCTCTTCTAGTTGGTTGGCCAGGTAGCTGGCTTCCAAATTTCTTGGTATAAATGAAAGTGTGAAAGTATCTTCCCAATAAACTTAAAAAAAAAAAAAGCACTGTCATGGAGTAGATTCTGACTCATATCAACCCCCATTGGGTTTCTGAGGTGGCAGATCTTTATAGAAGTAGATTGCTCAGTCTTCCTTCCATGGAGTGGCTGGTGGGTTTGAACTACCAACCTTCTGGTTAGCAGTCAAATGCCTCAGGCACGACACCACCAGAGCTCCTTGAAAAAGAGTAAATGTGTCATATCTTTCCCTAGGGCCATGAATTAAGGACAAAATCAGTTTTCTTATTAAAATCATAAATATGTAGACTATTATTGCACTTTATTCTGTTCCATTATTTTGTAAAGTGGTAATTTGTTCCTTTTTCAAGATCATATTTTGTTAGTGTGTTTTACTTCAAGTTCTTGAAAGTAACACGTCATGCAAATCAGATTTAATTTAATCTCTGCTTGGCTTCCTTAATTAAAATAGAGAAGAAGACTTCTCTTACACAGCCTATAAATACATCTTTCATAAATAGAGAATCTATAAAAGTGCTGAGTATGTTATGAGTGATGAGGTCTATTCAAAATTGAAATCAGAACATGTTCTTCATTCATTGACTCATCTGAGGCAATATCTTCAATGTCTATTAAATTTAAAAATAGCAATCTGTTTTTATGACACAGTGTTGTAATTTGTTCACTTTTCCTCTCATGGGGCAGGAAGATATACAAGAAATTATTTTCTGAGTGTGGAATGTGAACAATCTTCCTTTTAAATCTCCTCTTGCATTTGTTTCCTTATTTACTCTAACAGAATCATTAATGAGGCTTTCATTCTTAGTAGTCAAAGAAAAATATCTCTAAACACTAATTTCAAATTCCTTTTCTTCCCTCCTTTTGGGGAAGAATATGAAGCATAAAAATTTGCCCAATTCTAGAATTTCTAAGGGAGATAGAAATATTAATTCATTGATTAATTCCTACAACTTACTTTTTTTTAACTATATGCCTGCTAAAAGTTGAGGCTACAGACAGTCTGAATGATCAGGTATGTCTAGGCAGGTAGTAATGTGCCCCTGACCATGTATAGGGTTAGCAGACAATGTTTCTACATGTGTATTTGTATGTGCTGCCAGAATGCCCAGGTATATAGTAGAGCTGACAAGGGACAAGGCTGTGGCAGCTTCTTGGTCACAGCCAGCTACTTGGCAGAATTGAGTAGCTGGACCTGTGGACTCAGAACCATGGTCACAGTGGACATCAAGCTCAACTGGCATAACACACTACACAAAAACATTGTTCCACATCCTACTTTGGCGAGTAGTGACTGGAATATTAAAAGCTTGCAAGGAGCCATCTAGATGCAATGATGGGTCTCTTCTCATCCAGAGCAAAGAAGAATGAAGAAAAACAAACACACATGGAAACAATGAGTCCATCGGACTAGTAGACTATGTGATCTTCAGCCTGTATTACCAGAAGAACTGGATGATGCCTGGCTACCACTGTGAACCACTTGGAGGGGGATTGGTGTAGGAGATCCTGGATAGAGTAGGAGAACAATGTGGAACAAAACTCAAAATCATAAAAAAGGAAAGAACAGGTTTGCTGGTTTGAAAGAGGCTGGTGAGTTCCTAGTTACTCTTCAGGTCTGCAACTGCTGCTTTCAGCCAAAAAAAAAAAAAAAAAGAGAGAGAGAGAGAAAGTAGTGTAGGGCTGTCATAACCAAGATAAACTTTCCAGTTTACCTTGACCCTATGCTATGCATCTATTTATGCCACAATAACCAAGAATGGAATTTCCAAATCACCATTTTTGCCATCTGTAATATTATACCCAGTAGCAATTGCTCGGCAGAGAAGAAAGAAGACTTGATATTTCTCGTTACCTGGGGGACTAGCTCTCAACTTATTGGTAAATGTCCAAGTGTTTGCATATTTGGCCTCCCAGGACCAAAATAAAACAGAAAACAAGAAAAGAAAAAAAAAAGTTGAGGCTACACAAAGGACCATGACAAAATATTCCAGGATATTATCGTCCAGTTCTAAGTATGTGATCTAAGCTGGATTTTAGGAAAATAAGCAACATTAAGAAAGATGATGTATAGAGAGGTAAAAATTAAGAACTGTGAGTCTAATATTTAAGGATCAGATAAATGGGACCTGGAGTGTTCCTTTCATTACAGTTATGGATCATAGGAGATATTTTTCAATCAAGAATCTTCAAAGAATCTCAAGGAGAGAAGATTAAAGTAACTGCAGGGACCAATATTCTAGAGAGGGGGACAGGGGAGAAGGGAGGCAGGGTATTCCTGAAGTCTTGTTGTTCCCCAGTTCCTTCAGGGCAGCTTGGACTTCTTTCAATAATATTGGTTCCTGATCATATGTTACCTCCTGAGATAGCTGAATGCCAATGAATTCTTTTGGGTACAATGACTTTCTTTCAAATTTCAAAGGAGCTCTGGTGGTGTAATGAATAAGGCATCTGGTTGCTGGCCAGAAGTTCAGTGGTACAAACCTGCCAGCTGCTCTGGAGAAGGAAAATGGGATGATCTACTTCCATAAAGATGTACAGCCTCAGAAACCCAATCGGAGTCACTATGAGTCAGAATCGACTGGGTGGCAGTGAATTTTGTTGTTTTTTTTTTTTTTTCAGTGTATAGGCTATGTATAAATATAAGTATTCCTGGTAGTGTTTTTTCTAATTTAGATAAAATTTTATGTGAATATTATGAGACAATAGAAAATAGCTATATTGATCTATTTTGTTGATCATATTAATGGTGACCTGGGCTGTAGATAATATCTTAGAACAGAATGTTTGCAATATGCTTTTCTCATTAATGCTCATACATTCATTCTTCTTCTTTTTCAGTTTTCACTTGGGAGGCTCTGAATAACTATTATTGGCCAAAAGGATGACTTAAACAACTGTCTATGAGTCAATACATCTTATACATTGATAGCATTATCTTTTGTCCACATCCACTTCCACTGTCATTGAGTTGATCTTGACTCATAACGTACCTGGAGGAGAAAGCAGAACTGCCCGCATAGGGTTTCCAGGCTAGAAACTTTTATGGAAACAAACTGCCTCATCTTTCTCCCACAGAGTGGCTGATGGGTTTGAATGGCTGAATTATAGGTTAGCAGCCCAATGCTTTAACCACAGCCCCACCAGAGCTCTTTTGTCCATCTCTCTCAGATCTCTCTGTGTTCGAGTTGCATCTGATTCATAGCGACCTCTCCGTGGGTTTTGGAGGCAGTATCACTATGGAAGTAGATTGCCAAACCTTCCTTCTGAGGAGTGGCTGGTGGGTTTGAACCACCAGCCTTCTGGTTAGCAGTCAGACGCTTTAGGCACTACACCATATAGTATGAGTTATTTTATTTACAAATATTGTAATGACTCACTTCATTTTTTTTTTTTTTTCATTTCCTACTCATCTTCAATCATGAATATACTTCTTAGGTCTCAATTGACAATTGGATCAGTAATGGACAAAAGTTGTTGTTGCTAGGTGCTGTCGAGTTGTTTCTGACTCATAGCAACCATGTGCACAGCAGAACTAAACACCCCCCAATCCTATGCCAACTCCATGATCCTTGCTATACTTGAGCCCATTGTCATAGCCACTGTGTCAATCCATTTCGTAGAAGGCCTTCCCCTCTTTCATCAACCCTCCACCTTACCAAGCATGACATCCTTCTCCAGGGAATTGTTCCCTCTGACATGACCAAAGTAGATGAGATGAAGTCTGGTCATCCTCGCTTCCAAGGAGCATCTCGGCTGCACTTCCTCCAGGACAGATCTGTTAGTTCTTTTAGCAGTCCATGGTACTTTCAGCATTCTTCACCAGCACCACAACTCAAAAGCATCAACTCTTCTTGGTCTTCTTTATTCATTGTCCAGCTCTCTCATGTGTACTAGGTGATTGGAAATATCATGGCTTGTGTCAGGTGCACCTTAGTTCTCAAGAAGACATCCTTGCTCCTCAGCACTTGAAAGAGTTCCTTCACAGCTGAACTGTCCAGTGCTACGAATCGTCTAATGTCCTGACTGCTGCTTCCATTGGCATCAATTGTAGAACCAAGCAACGTGAATTCTTTGACAACCTCAATCTTTTCTCCATTTATTGTGATGCTGCTTATTGGTCCAGTTGTGAGGATTTTGTCGTCTTTATATTGAGATATAATCCATTCTGCAGACTCTGTTCTTCAGTCTTCATCAGTAAGTGCCTCAAGTCATCCTCCCTTTCAGCAAGCAAAATTGTATCATCAGCATATCTCATGTTGTTAATGATTCTTCCTCCAATCCTGATGCCACGTTTTTCTTCATGTAGTCCAGCCTCTTGGATTATTTGCTCAGCATATAATGGACAAACACAGGTACTGTGAATTCGGAGTGAACTAATCATCTGCCTTTTCATCGAGGGAGGTACTAGCCCTGTTCCCAAAGGCAGTGGCAGATACTTCTCTCTGAAAACAATCTCTAATCCCAAATATTGAACACAGTTACTTACCTATAAGTTAAAAAAATAGCCAAGTTGTCCATCAGAACCCTGTGAAACTAATTTGAATTTGAAGTTAAATTTTGCGCTACTTACTGTTAGCATCTTTTTTTTTTTTTCTTCCAAGGTGCATGTGCAAAATGTTATTTGTTTAAGGATATGGGAAAAAATAGTTTGTAGAATTAAAAAATTTGCAGAAGGAAGTTGTATGTGTTGTATTGTGTGTGTGAGTGTGTGTATAAGTATTTGTCTAATTTAAAAATTTTAGTCAATATTACTAGCATCCTTATTAATAGACTAAATGGGCATAAAAAGAATATACAGGCCAGATATATCATATCTACATTTAATCCTCAAAAAGACCTCACATTACAGATTAGGAAACTAAAGCTGGAATATTTTTTTAAAGTTCTAATTAGACAGAAAGTTCCCTGTTTAATTTGCCTTTGCATTGTACTTAGCAGATTGTGCTTAGTGCCTGAAACTTAGCAAGTCCATTAGGAAGTTTGTGAATAAATACGTGACTTTATGAATATTCATATAAACTTTCCCAGTTACAAAACTAGGGTTTTAACCTAAGTTTATCTAGCTCTTTTTTTTTTAGTGAGTAGTGAAGAAAAAAACATGCATGGTTATTTTTCCTCCGTATGAATCTGTTTCCTGCATTTTTATGAGTCATGTTATTTTACATGGATCATCACAGCTTGAAAAATTGAGACCTTTTTTTGTCTTTGTTCTACATAGTACAAAATGTGAGTCTCTTAAAGTATTATTTTTTTTTTTGTGAATATGGAAATTTGGCATCTGGACTTTTCACTTTGGCAATCTGGACAGATGAATTATATTAAATAAATAAGTACTATTTTTACAAACAAAACAGGTAATCAATTATTGTAGTCTTAGATAATGCTAATTCATACTTCATGAAATTAACTCTAAGCTTTATAAGGTATGAAAAATGATTCTGGTAGAGTATTATTGTTCTGAAAGCTATTGATTGGACAGACTTTACCATAAGATTTAATCAATTTGACAGTGACTTCAGAAGAATCAGAGTGGTCCAGGGAAAGATTCAGGGGTTACTTTCAGGTCTCACTGCTTACAGTAATGACCCTTTAATGAATCAATGAGTCAGGAATTAAATACATATTATATTTTGTTTTCAACAGTACATGTGTAGAAATTTTCTTCTAAGGCCATTAAAAATATTCATAATTTAATTATCATGTAGTATATTCCTATAAGGTGTAGTGAGGGAAAGTTTTAAACATAAAATTTCAATTTCAAGAGTTAGTGCAAGAGATAGCCCTAATGCACTGAGGAAGAGGAAGATATAGAGAGATGCATGGGAGGTACAGACAATAAACATGAACCCTTTTGTACATACAGCACTGCATTGTCAGTGAAGGAAAACATTGATATATGGGTGGATACATATGTGAACAGGCTGAACTATTAAGTATGTCTATGCAAGGGGGAGTGTGCCCATGACCCGGTATAGGATTCACAGACAATGTTTCTACAAGTGTATTTGTATGTTCTATAAGAATTCCCAGCTAGCAAGGGGCAAGGTTGTAGTCACTACTTTGGCTATCCAGAGGGAATGAGTAGTTGGACCTGGGAGCTCAAGACCATAGTCTCAGGGGACATCAAGCTCAATTGGCATAACATACTACACAAGAACGTTGTTCCACATCCTACTTTGGTGAGGAGTGACTGGAATCTTAAAAGCTTGCAAGGAGCCATCTAGATGCAATGATGGGTCTCTCCTCATCCAGAGCCAAGAAGAATGAAGAAAACCAAAGACACATGGAAACAATGAGTCCAAGTGACTAGTACACCATGTGATCCTCAGCATGGTCCCTGGGTACCACTGTCAATCACTCAGAGGGGCATCTATGTAGGAGATCCTGGATAGAGTGGGAGAACAATGTGGAACAAAACTCAAAATCATTTTTTAAAAAGACCATGTTTGGTGGTCTGATAGAGCCTGATGGAACCACTGAGAGACTACAGTCCCTAGCTGCCCTTCAGGTCTGGAATTGAACCCACTCCTGTGGCTTCCAACCAAACTAAAGACAGGCATGTGAGCTGAACATTTACATTAGGTAGAGACACTCCTTGGAGAGATCAACCATGGGAAAATAGAAGGACTGTGTATTAACAGGGAAACAGCTTGGGGGTAGGGGCACAAGAAAGAAGGACACAGGGAAGAGGTAACTATGGGGAGGAAGTGGGAGGGGAGCTGTTGCATTGTGGGAAAGTGTAGTCAATGTCATGAGACAAAGTTTATGTGAGCTGCTGTATGGAAAGTGAACTTTCTCTGTAAACTTTCACCCAAACCACAATAAAAATTAAAAAGAGAGAGAGAGAGAGAGAGAGAGAGAGAGTAAGAGATAGCCCTAATGGTTAAATGCTTGACTACTAGCCAAAAAGGTGGCAATTCAACCTAGAGACATCTTGGGAAAAAAAGCCTAGCTATTTCCTTTACATCACTTATGTGTCAGTTTGTCAAAATGTGCTGGCTTGCATGTTTCTGTGATTATGGAAGATATCTCACCAGCATTTCAAATACCAGCAGGCTCACACGTGGTAGACAAGTTTCAGAGAAACCTCCAGACTAAGACAGACCAGAAAGGAAGACCCACCAATCTACTTTTCTACAAATTAGACAATGAAGATCTTATAAATAGCAACTGAATATTGTCTGATATGGTGTTTGTGATAGTTGAGATTGTCAACTTAGCTAGACTATGATTCTGAGTGGTTTAAGCAGTTGTGATGTGGTTATTCCCATGATGAGATCAGCTGCCTGTGCTTTGAGCAGCCAATCTGCTGAAAGGGAATTTCCTTAG
>NW_006922604.1:167665-185535 GCF_000298275.1 Orycteropus afer afer
ACACATTTGGTACCAGGAATGAGGTGAGACAAAATCATAAGGATGGGTTTCTGGAATATGTTCTCACCAATTCTATTTTGGTTCTCCAACTTGATTAATCGTAAAAGCACTGGTAACTCTGCTTCCATTAGTAAAAAAGGGTGCTGCTAATCGATGGCGTGAGGTGGCAACATTAATGTGCAAAATAGTACCATCAATAGATCAAGTATTTTTGAGAAGTGATACTTTTCTGCAATTCTGTCAGCATGAGGAGTATAAGGAAGCTGGTTGGTTGGTCCAACTTATGCTAGACAAAGTGATAAAAGAGCAAGATGAGTTCAGGGCTGCTGAGTCACAGCTCAAGTGCTGTGTAAAAGACCTCAATGTTTCTGGTTGCACCTTAAAAGAAAGCTTTATTTCTTCTAGTAACAGACCTGGCATTGCTGAAAAGCAAATCCAGAGTCTTATTGTAAGGGTGGCTGAATTATAATGCCAATTGATATGCCAACACAGAATGGTGTATGAAGTTAAAATGAGGGTATTGACTGTGAAAAAATGAGATTCTGAAATCTAGGATGGGGACAGATGGGAAGACAGTCAGGAAGATGAGGATATGGAAATTCTGTTGAATCCCCTCTGCCAACAGCACCATCGCTCCTATCTGGTGGGATCACTATAAAATCATCATCCCTTCCACTCTATTTGATTGGATTAACCAAACTCTTCCTGCTGGGTCATTGCCTGAGGTAGATGCCATGAAAGACATTGCTGAATGTTCTCAGGAACTTTCCCAGCTAACCATTATTACTGCTAGATCTATAACTAAACTTAAGTCCAAGTGAGCCCCAAAAAGTGAAATACAAAGTGTGACAGAGGAAGTCATATGCTACACTCAGAAAGACTTACTTGATTTTCCTAACATGTACAGAGAATATGTGCAGGAATGCTTATTGAGGGTAAGGGATAATGATGTAAAGAATGTGACATTGGATCAGTCTGAGTTTATTGATTTAGGACCTTTAAGTATGGATTCTTCATTCAATGTTTCAGCTTGAAAGGTTAGGAAAGGATCTAATTGTTTATTTGTTTGGCTTACTGAAGCATGGATTATGCAGTGGCCTAACTTAAGTTGAAGTACCAGACCTGCCTTGGTATAAAGTCATTGTTGTGTTGTTAGGTGCCGTTGTGTCATCTCCAACTCATAGTGACCCTATGCACAGCAGAATGAAATGCTGCCCACTCCTGCCCTGGCACCATGATCCTTGCTATGCTTGAGCCCATTGCTGCTGCCACTGTGTCAATCCACCTTGTTGAGGGCCTTCCCCTCTTTCATTGACCCTCCACCTTACCAAGCATGACATCCTTCTCCAGTGAATGGTCCCTTCTGACAATATGACCAAAGTATGTGAGATGAATTCTGGCCATTTTCACTTCCAAGGAGCATTCTGGCTGCAGTTCTTCAGAAGAAATTTGTTAGATCTTTCAGCAGTCCATGATACTTTTAGCATTCTTTGCCAACACCATAGCTCAAAAGCATGAAGTCTTCTTTGGTCTTCCTTATTCATTGTCCAGCTCCCGTGTGCATGAAGCAATTGAAAATATCATGGATTGTGTCAGGTGCACCTTAGTCCTCAAGGAGACATCCTTGCTCCTCAACACTTGAAAGAGGTCCTTTGGAGCCAATTTGTCCAGTGCTATACATTGTCTTATGTTCTGACTGCTGCTTCCATGGCGTTGATTGTAGAGCCAAGCAATGTGAAGTCTTTGACAACTTCAATCTTTTCTCCATTTATCATGATGCTGCTTATTGGTCCCGTTGTGAGAATATTTGTTTTCTTTATATTGGAGTGTAATCCATACTGCAGACTGTATTCTTCAATCTTCATCGGTAAGTGCTTCAAGTCAACCTCACTTTCAGCAAGCAAAGTTGTGTCTTTAGCATATCACAGGTTGTTGTTAGTGATTCTTCCTCCAATCCTAATATTGCATTCTTCTTCATATAGTCCAGCTTTTCAGTTTTTTTGCTCTGCATATACATTGAATAAGTATGGTGAAAGGATGCAACCCTGACACACTCCTCTCTTGATTTTAAACCATGCAGTGTCCTCTTGTTCTGTTTGAATGACAACCTCCTGGTCTATGTATAGGTTCTTCATGAATACAATTAAATGTTCTGGAATTCCCATTCTTAATGTTATCCACAATTTGTTATGATCCACACAATGGGATGCTTTTCCAAAGTAAATAAACTCAGTATATATCTTTCTGGTGTTCTTTGCTTTGAGCCAAGATCCACCTGACATCAGCAATGATATCTCTTGTTCCATGTTCTTTTCTGAATACAGCTTGCATTTCTGGAAGTCCTCTGTCAATATATTGCTGGAACCATTTTTTAGTTACCTTCAGTAAGATTTTACTCACATGTGACTTTAATTATATTGTTCAATAATTTCCACATTCTGTGGGATCACCTTTCTTTGGAAGGGTTACAAATATGGATCTCTTCCAGTCAGTTGGCCAGGTAGCTGTCTTCTAAATCTTTTCACATAACTGAATGAGTGCCTCCAGCAGGGCATCCATTTGCTGAAACATCTCAGTGGGTATTCTGTCAATTGCTGGAGACTTGTTCTTCACCAATTCCTTCAGTTCAGCTTCAACTTCTTCCTTCAATACTATTGGTTCTTGATCATATCCCACCTCCTGAAATGAATTGAGATTGACCAGTTCTTTCTGGTACAGTGACTCTGTGTATTCTTTCCATCTTCTTTTGATGCTTCCTACATCATTCAATATTTTGCCCATAGAATCTTTCAATATTGCAACTTGAAGCTTAATTTTTTTCCTCAGTTCTTTCAGCTTGAGAAATGCCAAGCATGTTCTTCCATTTTGTTTTTCTAACTTCAGGTTTTTTTCACATTTCATTATAGTAATTGGCTTTGCTTCACCTGCTCTTTGAAATCTTCTGTTCACCTATTTTATTTTGTCATTTCTTCCATTTGCTTTAGTTATTCTTCGCTCAAGGACAAGTTTCAGAGTCTTTTCTGACATCCATTTTGGTCTTTTCTTCTTTTCTCATCTTTTTAATGACCTGTTACTTTCTTCATGGGTGATGTTCTTTTTTTTAATGCATTTTATTGAAATATAATTTATGTATAGTGAAATACACAAAACTGAAGTGATATGGGTCAATGCTTTTTTTTTTTCCGCAGGGTTGCCTCTCCTCTTCTCCCACCCCTGGCAACCAACAAAAAAAGTTTCCCTCCATATATAAACCTTTCCTTGACCCTCCACAACAATGTGTCCTTCTGTAATTGAAAGGACAATTGGATTCTGTTATTTCACTCAGCATAATGTCCTCCAAGTTCATCCATATTATGTAGTGTTTTGCAGACTCTACATTATTCTTTAGTGTTGCATAGCATTCCATTATGTGTATGTACCATAGTTTGGTCTTCTGCTGATGGCCACATAGGTTGTTTCCACCTTTTTCTATTGTAAATAGTGCTGCAATGGACATGGGATGCATATATCTCTCTGTCTTGGCTCTCAACTCTCTAGGATATATACCTAATAATGGAATTTCTGAGTCAAATGCTTTCTCCAATTCCAGCTTTCTAAGTAATCACTATACTGCTTTCCACAGTAGTTGTATACTTCACAGTCCTACCTGCAGTGTATGAGAGTCCCAATCTCTCTACATTCCCACTGACATTTGTTATTTTCTGTCTTGTTGAACTGTCGCGGCCGGCACGACAATTCTAGAACGGGGATAAGAGAATGAGTTAAAAATGAGAGACAAGTTAAAGGATGGGAACGGGAGGGACACTCAGAGCCATTGCAAAGCAGTGCCAATTTTATTATGATTATTCTGAAACTTATATACAAGTTTAACATGGGAGAAGTGCACAATTCATATGTCATACAATCAATCACAAGTTAATTAATATAGGGAAAAGTACATGCATATACAATTGGCATATTAAAATTTAACCTAACATTCCTGTTCCCATAAATCAAGTCGCCACAACTCAGGTCACCATAACCTCTTAAATTCTATACTCATTCTTCTATATCCCCTAGAAACCTATGTTCCCTAGCAACTTACATAGTTTAGATTGGCTTCTGCATATTCTGGGTTCAATCAAAGGTTATGCCTCTTTTGCACCTGCTGTTTCACAGAACAATACAAGGGAGAAAATGGCTGATGGTGTACTAAGAGCAGGGCCCAACTTTCAGGGACACTTAACAGCATCAACCCACAAAATCCAGGGCCCATCAGTCCTAGTCCTTATGGGGACACTGAAAGTATCAACCTATTTATGAGAGCCATTGCTCAATTAGTCACTCACCATGTCCCAAACAGTCCTTTAAGACTTAGGGCTCTCCACATTGAACCTTGCCATCAGTGCTGGGGTAAGACTGTCACAGATGATGTTCTTGATATCATCCCACAATTCTTCTGGTTTTTGGTCACTGGTGTTCAATGCATCAAATTTATTCTTTAGATGGTCTCTAAATTCAAGAGGGATATATTCTAGATCATATTTTGGCTCTTGTGGACTTGTTTTAATTGTCTCCAACTTCAAGTTGAACTTGCATATGATCTGTTTATGGTCTGTTCCACAAACAGCTCCTGGCCTGGTTTTGGCTAAAGATTTGAGCTTTCTAATGCCTCTTGCCACAGATGTAGTCAATTTGATTCCTGTGTGTTCCATCTGGTGAAGTCCACGTGTACAGCTATCATTTGTGTTGTTGAAAAAAAATATTTTCAATGGATTAGTCATTGGTCTTGCAAAATTCTACCATGCTATTTCCAGCATTATTTCTGTCACCAAGGCCAAATTTTCCAGCTATGAGTGATTCCTCTTTGTTTCTAACTTTTGCATTCCAGTAACCAGTGATAATTAACACATCCTGATTGCATCTTCATTCAATTTCAGACTTCAGAAGTTGATAAAAATCTTCAATTTCCTCATCTTTGGCTTTGGCATTTGATGCATACATTTGAATAAGAGTCATATCAACTGGTCTTCCTTGTAGGTATATGGATATTATCCTATCACTGAAAGCATTGTACTTTAAGACAGATCTTGAAACACCCTTTATGATTACGAATGCCATGCCATTCCTCTTCAAATATACATTCCCAGCATAGTAGATTGTATGGTTGTCTGATTGAAATTGGCCAAAACTGGTCCATTTCAGCTCACTAATGCCTAGAATATCAATCTTTATGCATTCCATTTCATTTTTGACAACTTCCAATTTTCCTAGATTCATACTTCCTACATTCCATGTTCTGATTATTAATGGATGTTTGCAGCTATTTCTCCTCAATTTGTGTCCTGCCACATCAGCAAATGGAGTGTCCAAAAGTTTACTTTATCCATATCATTAAGGTTGGTTCTACTCTGATGAGGCAGCTCTTTCCCAGTTATATTTTGAGTGTCTTCTGACCTAAGGGGCTCATCTTCCTGCACTGCATCAGGCAGGGTTTCCAGGCTTTTCATAAAGTTGCCCAGTAATGTATCAGACAGTGTTTCTCTGCTATTCATAATGTTTTCCCTGGCCATTTGTTTGAGATGTGGTTGGACTCATCCTTCTTCCTAGTCTATCTCAGTCTGTAAGCTGTGTTTAAACCTGTGCACCATGAACGACCTTGCTGGCATTTGAAACACCAGTGGCACAGCCTCAAGCCTCACAGCAATGCAAAAGCCAACACTGTGTGACAAACTGACAGACAAGTTCATCTCACTTAGCTGTTGGAAACCTCTCTGCCTGCTGCTTACCTGATTTCTACCTGGATCCTGCTACTTTGTCATCCCCAATATTCCCTCCCTTTCCTGCCTCTGGGTGTGGGTCCTGTCTCCCACCCCTTACCTGGATCCTTTTTTTTTTTTTCATCCCCAGTATTCCCCCCTTTTCCTGCTTCTGGGGTGGTATAATGTAGAATAAGGTATTCAGAAGCTTAGGGAAATTGGTATGTTAGAATGTGTGGTAATTAAGGTTGTTGTCAACTTGGCTGGCCCTGGTTGAGTGGCTAAGCAGCTGGAGATAATTATTCCCCGTTATGAGACTGGTAATCAACACCATGGTGGAATCTGGCACAAGGAGCTGAGTAGCTGCTTTAGGGAATGTGGTATACCTGCCATATATAAAGAGAAGCTTTGAGATTGCTTTCTAGCCTTTTGACATGCTTGAATCCTGCATGTAGCCAAGTAGTTGTTCAATAGCCAGCCATGCCTGCTGATCTTGAGACTTCTTCTGGACTTTTATTAGTGGCCTGCCATGTGGTATGATAATATTGGGACTGTGTCTTTTCACTTGTCGACCTTGGGTTTGTCAGCCTTAACAGCCAACAGCTGCCTGAGTGAAGAGATACCTCTAGCTTCACTGGGCCAAGAGCAAGAGGCAGAGCTGAAACCCAAGGTTGAGGGGCTTTTACACAGCCCTGAGAGCCTGTCAGTTTGAACTTGGTCTTCTAACCTCCCATACTGTAAGAGAATAAACTCCTATTTGTTAAAGACATTTCACCTGTGGTATTTCTGTTAGAGTGGCACAAAGTAACCAAAACAGAATGGATTTATCAGATTAGACCCATAGACCCAGAACTGGGGAGCCCAAAGAACACACCTTTTACCATTGTGGTGAGGAACAAATTTCGTAAGGGAGACCCAGTGTCCTTGAAGACTGCTGTGATTGTTATTTTATGCAAGCTGGATTTGACAGTGGGAAGTCTCCTAATTGATCTAAGACACTTAACTACAGTGAAGATGATTGGACCCCATGGTAGTAGGTGCCAAGTGCAGAAGTTAATTGATAAAGACAAGGTGGGTGTGTTTACCATAATGGACAACAGAGTCAAAACAGTAGTCAGAATACTCTGACTCATGTGGAATTATGTCCTTGACTACTTAGACATGATGTTCCTAGGAGTGAAATACATGGAAACCTACTAAATATTTATTTGATCTGTATAGACAGAATTATAGGTCACATGAACAGCAGCTTAGATAGAATCACTGGAATACAGAATCACAGCCCCTCAATCTATTCCCAGACTTGAGTCAGTTTACAGACCCACAACCCTATGAATGAAGGGAAAGCCAGGTCCCTTTGAGGAAGGACCCCACTACATTGCCAACAACTTATACTGTCAATCTTTCTCCCAGCATTCCCCAAAGAGATCTGAGACCTTTTACAAGAGTAATTGTTCACTGGGGAAAAAGAAATAATCAGAATTTTGGGGGATGGCTGGATACTGGCTCTGAACTGACACTGATTCCAGGACACCCAAAGTGTCCCTGTGGCCTACCAATCAGAGTAGGGGTACATGGAGGTCAAGTTATTGATGGAATCTTAAATTAGGTGTCTTTCACAGTAGGTCCAGTGGGTCCCTGAACCCATCCTGTAGTGATTTCCCCAGTTCCAGAATGCATATTTGGAATAAATATCCTAAGCAATTGGCAGAATTCCCACATTGGGTCCCTGACATGTGAAGTAAGGGGTTTCATGGTAGGAAAAGCCAAGTGGAGGCCATTAGAACTGCCTCTACCTAGAAAAAATAGTAAACCAAAAGCAATACCGCATCACTGGAGGGATTGCAAAGATTACTGCCACCATCAAGAACTTAAAGGATGAAGGGTGGTGATTCCCACCACATCCCCATTTAACTCACCTATTTGGTCTGTGCAAAAAACAAATGGATCTTGGAGAATGACAGTGGATAACTGTAAATTTAATCAGGTGGTGACTTCAATTGCAACTGCTGTTCCTGATGTGGTTTCATTGCTTGAGCAAATTAGTACATCTCCTGGTACTTGATCTGGCCAATGCCTTTATCTCAATACCAATTTCAAAGGACCATCAGAAGCAGTTTGCCTTCAGCTGGCAAGGCCAACAATATACTTTCACAGTGCTTCCTTGGAGCTATATAAACTCCTCAACCCTATGTCATAATTTAGTCCGTAGAGATCTTAATCACCTTTCCTCACACAAGACATCATGCTGGTCCATTATATTGATGATATTATGCTGATTGGACCTAGTAAAGAAGAAGTATTAGTGACTCTAGACTTATTGGTGAGATATATGCATGCAAGAGGGTGGGAAATTAACCCAACAATAATTCAGGCACCTTCTACTTCAGTGATATTTCTAGGGGTCCAGTAGTATAGGGCATGTTCAGATATCCCTACTAAAGTGAAGGATAAGTTATTTCATCTGACTTTCCCCACAACTGATAAGGAGGCACAAGTTCTGGTGGGCCTCTTTGGATTTTGGAGGAAACATATCCTCTGTGTTGCTGTGGCCAATTTATCAAGTGACTCAAAAAGCTGCTAGTTTTGAGTGGGGCCCAGAATAACAGAAGGCTCTACGAAAGGTTCAGGCAGCTGTGCAAATTGTTCTGCCACTTGGGCCATTTGATCCAGCTGATCCATTGGTTCTTGAAGTTTCTGTGGTGGATAGAGATGCTGTTTGAGTCTTTGGCAGGGCCTTATTGGTTAATCACAATGTAGACCCTTAGGATTTTGGATCAAAGTCCTACCATCCTCTGCAGATAACTACTCTCCTTTTGAGAAACAACATTTGGGTTGTTGCTAGGATTTAGTAAAGACTGAATGGATAAGCTTGAGCCACTAAGTGACCATGAGGCCCGAGCTGCCCATCATGACCTGGGTGTTGTCTGACCCAAAGAGTTATAAAATTGGACATACACAGCAGCACTCCATCATTAAATGGAAGTAGTTTGTAAGAGATTAGGCTTAAGCAGGACCTGAAGGCACAAGTAAGTTGTGAGGAAATGGCCCAAATGCCTATGGTCTCCACTCCAGTCACATTACCTTCCCTCTCTCAGTCTACACCTATAGCGTCATAGGGAGTTCCTTACAATTAGTGACTGAGGGAAAGAAAACTTGTGCCTGATTCTGTGTGATAAGCAGGCACCACTAGAAAGTGAACAGCAGCAGCACTGCAGCCCCTTTCTGGAACTTCCCTGAAGGACAGTGATGATGGTAAATCCTCCCAACGGGCATAACTCTGAGCCATGCAACTGGCTATTCACTTTACATGGAACAAAAAATGGTCAGATGTATGATTGTTTATGGATTCATGAGCTATGGCCAATGTTTTGGCTGGGTGATCTGGGACTTGGAAGCAGCATGACTGGAAAATTGGTGACAAGGATGTATGGGGAAGAGGTATGTGGATAGATTTCTCTGAATGGGCCAAATGAGTAAAGATATTTGTGTCTAATGTGAATGCCCACCAAAAGGTGACCTCAGCATTGGAGAACTTTAACAATCAAGTGGAAAGTACGACACATTCTGTGGAAACCAGTCTTCCATTTTCCCCAGCTATTTCTGTCATTGCCCAATGGGCTCATGAACAAAGTGGCTATGGTGGGAGCGATGGAGATTGTGCATGGGATGAGCAACATGGACTTCCACTTACCAAGGCTGATTTGGCTACCACCACTGGTGAGTGTCCAATCTTCCAGCATCAGAGACCAACACTGAGTCTGTGGTATGGAACCATTCCTCAGGGTAATCAGCCAGCAACCTGGTGGCAAGTGGATTAAATTGGACCATTTCCATCATGGAAAGGATAGCATTTTGTTCTTACCAGAATAGATACTTACTCTGGATATGGATTCACCCTCCCTGCATTCAATGCTTCTGCCAAAACTATCATCTGTGGACTTACAGAATGCCTTATCCCCCATCATGATATTCCACACAGCATTGCTTTGGATCAAGGGACTCACTTCACAGCAAATGTAGTTGCAGCAATGAGCCTATGTTCATGGAATTCACTGGACTTAGCATGTTCCTCAACATCCTGAAGCAGCTGGCTTGATAGAACAATGAAATAGTCTACTAAAACACAATTACAACACCAGCTAGGTGGAAATACCTTGAAGGGTTGGGGCAATGGTCTCCCGGAGGCTGTATATACTCTAAATCAGTGTCCAATATATGGTGCTATTTCTCCAATAGCCAGGATTCATGGGTCCAGGAACCAAGAGGTGGAAACGGGAGAGGTACCACTCAGTATTACCTCTACTGACCTACTCAAAAAATTTTTGCTTCCTGTTCCTGCTACCCTATGTTCTGCAGGTCTGGAGATCTTAGTTCCAAAAAGAGGAACACTCCCACCTGGAGATACAATAATGATTGCATTGAACTGGAAGTTAAGAATTCCACTTGGAAATTTTGGCTTCCTCATGCCTCTGGATGAACAGACAAAGAAGGGAATTACTGTACTGTCTGGTTTGATAGATCCTGATTACCAAGGGGAAATTGGATTGATATTACAAAATGGAGGTAAAGAAGAATATGTCTGGAATACAGGAAATTCTTTAGGACGTCTCTTAGTATTACCATGCCCTACAACTAAAGTCAATGGAAAACTATAGCAACAGTATTCTGATATGACTACTACAGGCTCAGACCCTTCAGGAATGAAGGTTTGGGTCACCTCAGCAGGCAAAGAACCATGACAATCTAATGTGCTTGCTGAGGGCAAGGTAAATACGAAACAGGTGATAGAAAAAGGTAGTTCTGAATATCAGCTATAACCACATGACCAGTTGCAGAAATGAGGACTGTGATTGTTCTATTTCTTCATTGTATGTGTACATCAAATATTTGTGTTTCTTTCAGTTATGAACTATGAAATATAAACAGGGTTAACATGTTTCAGTTGTATTCATGTTAGTGTGTCATGTTAGGCATGGACATGACTTTATAATTGTCCTTATCTAGAGATTATAAGTGGTTAAAAAGATGTGTACAAGTTCCAAGTTGACAAGGGGTGGACTGTGATAGTTGGGCTTGTGTGTCAACTTGGCTGGACCATGATTCTGAGTGGTTGAAGCAGTTGTGATGTTGTTATTTCCATTATGAGATCAGATGTATGTGCTTTGAGTAGTCAATCCATTGAAAGGGAGTTTCCCTAAGAGAGTGGCCTAATTCCAATATATAGATGGACATCCTGAGAAAATATGAGAACCTTCTGCTAATCTGGATCCTGTTGTGCTGCCTACAACTCTCCATGAGCAAACAATCCACCATTCTGCCTGGTGATCTTGGATCCATCTTCTGCCAGAGTCAACAGCTGATATACTGCCTGCCAACCTTGAGCTTGTCAGCCCCTGCAGCTGCATGAATTGGAAAAACTCTCCAATCTGATTTTGATCCAGGGATCCAGGAACTTAGGACTTTCTAGCCTCTATAATTGTGTAAGCCATTTTCCTAAAACTTAGGACTTTCTAGCTTCTATAACTGTGTGAACCATTTTCCTAAAATAATTGTTTTTCTCTCTCTCTCTCTGTATACACACACACACACACACACACACACACACACATATATATATATGTTTAAGCTTTACTGGTTTTGCTTTCCTGGAGAACCCAGCCTAACACAGTGTCAGAAGATGATGCTGTCAGGTTAGAAGGGAATCCAAATATGATTCAGAAGACAGCTATGCTCACCACTATTCACCAATACTGCACTATAAATGTCTATGGAAGTAGGTCACCCCATCTTCCTTCCATGAAGCACTGGTGGGTTTGAACTGCTGACCTTCTGATTAGCAGACAAATGTCTTATTCAATATACCCTAGACCAAAGAAAAATTTAGCTTAAGATAATCTTACATATGCACTTGTGCTATAAAATTAGCCACACACATTACAGAAGCAACAGAAGACAGAGTTGGAGTAATCTCTCAGAGATAACCAAACACCTTGAGAGAGAGAATCCCCAGGCCAGCTGACTCAGTACCATAGACTTAGAAAAAAGCAGAACAAAATTAAAAACACAAAAATGACTAGAATTACTGGTCAGGTAGAGTCTGGTGGAACCCTCAAGACTATGGCTTTGGGTTGCCCTTCAGGCTAAAATTTTCAGGACTTTTATTTATTGATGTGGCATGACTCAAAAATGAAAAAAACAATTGCAAGTATCTATTACTAATTGGAATATGGATTGTAGGACATATGAATCTAGGAAAGCTGAAAGTAATCAAAAACAAAATGGAGTACATAAAGATCAATATAGAGATAAAGATCTGAAATGGACTGATATTGGCTATTTTGAATCAAACAAACAAATGATCTCATATTCTGGGAATGACAAATAGAAGAAGAGTGACATAGCATTCACCATAAAAAATAACATTTCAAGATCTATCCTGGAGTACAATGCTGTCAGTGATAGAATGATATCCATATGCCTACAAGGAAGATCAGTTGGTATCAATATTATTCAAATTCACACACCAACCATTAATACCAAATATGAAGACATTAAATATTTTTACTAATTTCTGAAATCTAAAATTGATCAAATGTGAAATCAAGATGCATTAATAATTACTGGTTAATGGATTTTAGAAGTTGGAAAGAAAGAAGGATGAGCACTTGGAAACATCATAGAATTTGTAAGGCTGATGATCTTTTCATTGCAAATAACTGTTTTCAACAATTTAAACAGTGACTATACATGTGGACCTCACCAGATGTAATTAACTACATCTGTAGAAAGAAACTATGGAGAAGTTAAATATCATCAGTTAGAATGAGGCTGGAGACCAATTATGGAACAGACCATCAAATTCTCATATGCAAGTCCAAGTTGAAGTTGAAGAAAATTCAAAGAAATCCACAGAGCCAAAGTATGACCTTGAGTAAATCCTACTTGAATTTAGAGGCCATCTCAAGATTAGATTTGAACCAGCAAAGAGATTGCTGACAAGGAAATAAGGAAATCATAATCATTTACAATAAAACCAAAAAACCAAACTCAATGATGTCAAGTTGGATCTCACTCAGAGCAACCCCTCCTTGGGTTTCCAGGGCAGTATCACTACAGCAGTAGATTGCCCAATCTTCCTTCCAAAGAGTTGCTGGTGTGTTTAAACTGCTAGCCTTCTGGTTAGCAGTCAAATGCTTTAGGCACTATGACACCAGAGCTACTATCATTTACAATAGCTACCAAAAAAATAAAATATTTGGGAATAAATTTCACTAGGGACACAGAAGACCTGTACAAAGAAAACTAGAAAACACTACTTCAATAAACCATAAGATATATATATAAATGGAAGAACATACTATGCTCATGGATAAAAGGTTGAACATTGTGAAAATGTCAATAATACCCAACATAAGCTATGCACTCAATTAAATCCCAATCCAGATTTCATTAACATTCTTTAAGGATATAGAAAAACAAATCACTAATTTTATATGGAAAGGAAAGAGACCTCAGATAACCAAAGCACTATTGAAGAAGAAGAACAAAGTAGGAGATCTCACACTCTCAGATCTCAAAACCACACTATAAACCACACTAGTCAAAGCAGCCTGGTATTGGTACAGTGATAGACACATAGACCAGACAAACAGAATTGGCAACCCAGAAATAGATCAATCAACATATTGTCAACTGATTTTTGAAAGAAGGATGAAATCTATTAAATGGAGAAGGGATTGTCTGTTTAACAAATGGTACTGGCAAAACTGGATATCTATTTGCAGAAAAATGAAACAATATCCATACCTCGCACCATACACAAAAACTAACTCTAGATGCATCAAAGACTTAAATGTGAAACCTAAAACTCTAAAGTTTCTGAAGGAAAAATAGGGGAAAATTGGCTGGTATAATAGATAAGGGGCTTGACTGATAACTGGAAGGTCAGTGGTTCAAACCCACCAGCTGTTCCACAGAAGGAAGACCAGGCAATCTACTTCCATAAAGATTTACAGCCATGAAAACCCAATGTTGTTCACTATGAACCATTAATGACTCAGTGTCAGTGAGTTTGGTTTTAGAATTTTCAATTTATAGCATAAATAGACTGTCAAGCATAACCCAAAATGCATAAACAGCTGAAGACAAACTAGATGAATGGGACCTTCTAAAAATTAAATTTTTATCTGCTTCAAATGACTTCTCAAAAAGAGTGAAAAGAGAACCTACAGATTGGAAAAAAATATTCAGCAATGATATATCTGACAAGGAAATTGTGTGTAAAATTTATAGAAAGCTCCAACACCTCAACAATAAAAAGAAAATCCAATTAAAAAATGGGTGGAAGACATGAATAGATACTTTACCAAAAAGGATATTCAGGATCCAACAAACACATGAATGCTCACAATCATTAGCTGTTAGAGATGCAAATCAAAACAACAGTGAGATACCACCTTGTCCCAGCACTAATAACAAAGTTCAACAAGACAGAAAATAACAAATACTGGTGAGGATGTGGAGAGATTAGAACTCTCATACACTGCTGGTGGGACTGTAAAATGATACAACCACCGTGGGAAGCAGTATGGTGATTCCTTAAAAAGTTGGAAATAGAAATACCATTTGATCCAACAATTCCATTACTAGGTATATAGCCTAAAGACTTGAGAGCCAGGACAAGAACAGATATATGTACACCAATGTTCATCCCAGCACTATTTACAAAAGGAAAAAGATGGAAACAACCTAGGTTCCATCAACAGAAAAATGGATAACCAAACCATGGGACATGCATGCAATAGGACACCATTCAACCCTAAAGAACAATGTAGAATCTGCAAAACACCTCGTAATGTGGATGAAGTTGGAAGACATTATGCTGAGTGAAATAAGTCAAGCACGGAAGACCAAATGTTGTATTAGTTCATTATTTTAAAAAGTCAAGGAAAGGTCTATATGTGGAAGGAACGCTTCTTTGTTGGTTACCTGCAGGGGTGGGAGCGGAGGGGAAGGAACACTGCAAAAATAAAATAAAAAATAAACCAATTTTCTCTGTAAACTCATCGAAGTTACAATAAAAATAAAACAGTAATGAAAAAGAGAGAGAGAGTATTTCAGCTTAAAGCTTTATCTCTCTTTTTTTTTTTTTTAAAGAATAGATTTGACACATTGAACACTAATGTCCAGACAAATTGTGGGATGACATCAAGGATATCATAAGCGAAGAAAGCAAAAGGTCAATAAAAAGACAGAAAAGGCCAAAATGGATGTCACAAGAGACTCTGAAACTTGTTCTTCAAGGTAGAAGAACTAAAGCATATGGAAGATAGGACAAAGTAAGAGCTGAACAGTTGATTTCAAAGGGCAGCTCAAAAAGACAAAGGAAAGTATTAAAGTGAAATGTGCAAAGACCTAGAGCTAGAAAACTGAAAGGAAAGAAAACACTTGGCATTACTCAAGCTGAAAGAAGTGAAGAAAAAATTCTTCAAGTTGAAATATTGAAGGATTCTCTGGGCAAAATATTGAACCACAGAAGAACAACAGAAGAAGCATCAGATGAAGATGGAAGGAATACACAGTCACTGTACCAAAAAGAATTGGTCAACATTCAACCATTTCAAGAGGCAGTATAAGATCAAAAATCTATGATATTGAAGGAAGCAGTCCAAACTGCCCTGAAAACACTGGTGGAAAACCAAGCCCCAGGAATTGACAGAAAATCACTTGTGATGTTCCAAATCAATTGAGATGTAGTAAATGGATACAATGCTAGAAGTGCTCGCTCATCTGTGCCAAGAAATTTCAAAGATAGCTATCTGGCCAGCTGACTGGAGATTCATATTTGTGCCCATTCAAAAAAAAAAAAAAAAGATGATCCACAGAATGCAAATATTATTGGACAATATCATTAATGTCACATGCAAATAAAATTGCTGAAGATAATTTAAAAAATGGTTTCAGTAGTATAGTGACAGGGAACTACAAGAAATTCAAGCTGGAATTAGAAGTGGAAAAAAAAATATCATTGCTGATGTCAAATGGATCTTGGCTGAAAGCAGAGAATGCCAGAAAGAAGTTTATCTGTGTTTTATTGCAATGCAATAGTATTCGACTGTGTGGATCATAAATTATCAATAATATGCACTTAACTGTGCTCATGAGCAACCTGTGCATAGACCAAGAGATTGTCATTGAGTGATAATGAATGGTTTAAAATCAGGAGGGGTGTGCATCAGTGTGGTATTCTTTCATCACATTTATTCAATCTATATGCAGAGCAAATAATCCAAGAAGGTGAACTATATGAAGACAAAGTGTAACATCAAGTTTGGAGGAAATTTCATTACTAATTTGTAATATGCCTGTGAAAGCTTAACAATGGAATAAAGAACACCGAAGAAAAATTGATGCCTGTGAATTATGGTATTGGTGAAGAATAGTGAATATACCATAGGCTGCCAGAAGAACAAACAAATCTGTCCTGGAAGAAGTGCATCAGAATGTTCCTGAGAAGCTAGGATGATGAGACTTGCCTCATGTACTTTGGAAATGTCATCAGAAGGGACCAGGCCCTGCAGAAGGACATCATTCTAGTAAAGCAGAGGCTCAGTGACAAAGAGAAAGACCTTAAGGAGATGAATTGACATCATGGTTGCAACAATAGGCTCAAACATAGAGATAGATGTGTGGATGGTGCAGAACCGGGCAGTATTTCTTTCTGTTGTACGTAGGGTCGCTACAAGTCATAACTGACTGGACAGAACCCAACAACAATATTTGCTTCCAAATGTGACAGCCTGGAAATTACTATGTGATTCAGTTGCACTTTGGATTTGTGGGGGCATCATGAGTCAGAGTTGACAGCAACTGGTTAAAAAAATATATAGATATACATGCATACATACATATATTCGATTCTCCAAATCTTCATCAACAATTTTCGTCTTTACTTGAACATTGGCTTTCATAATATTTTATCACCGTTTCAAGAGGCATACACAACTCTAAGTGTCAATCAGGTACTTAGCACTAGTTGAGACACTATAAAAAGGTGATGTTTTAGTTATGAAATCCAAAAAATATAACATCAGCTTGCTGAGGAAAATGGATGAATAACTAAATTCTTGGCAACATGAATTTCTACAAATATTTTACTTTTTTATTGACACAACAGATTTGACTAAACTCTGTTTTATTCTTTTGGCAAAGTAAATGTTCTCAAAAGCCTGTTGTTCATTGGTCAATAGTAACAAAAATTGTTCAGTTCCTGACTTTATTCTGGGAACAGTATGTGCTTTTACCTTTCCCTGTCAACAGTACACTTTGGTATTTTGACAAAATAAGAAAATGAATTGCATTGTGTTATGACCAACATCATTTTAGAATTTGTTTTTGGCATAGCATGTATTTTCTTTTTTTCTCTCTACAATTATAAAAAGAGCTCTCTATGATGTAAATGTATGATTGGAATCTATTTAGAGTTACTGAGGCAAAGCCTAAGAAATTCAACAGTAGAATGACAATTCATACAATTCTGAGTTAAAAAAAAAAAAAAAAAAAATCCCCATGGTATGTAGCCAACAACATGTAGCCATAGCTAGGAACATTCAACCATAAAATGTCTAGTATTAGGCAATAATTAGTGCTTACTTCATTTGTGTAATTCAAATAGCTCTTAGGTGTTCCCATTTATTTTTTAGCCTCTAAGCATAGTTTTGTGCTTCTCAAACTCTCAAGTCAACAAAAGGAACTTCGTAAATTTCCTGGAATCTCTAATTCTGGGATCTCTAATTTGAGATCTCTAATTCACATAGAAAATCAGTTTTATTTTAAAACAAAGTAGTAACTTTAAATATTTTGGAATTTAAATATCACATTTTTAAGATAATGGAGGAATCTTATGAAATTCTATTGCTTCCTGCTTCCTCAGGCTCATTACCATTAATCTCCCAATTTTTCCAATTTTAACAGGATAACTTATTACCAAAATGTGCCATATTCTATTGCTTTCTATTGAGGTTTCAGTTGCCTTAGATTCCTACATTTGATTTACTCTGCTCTGAGCTTTTTATGTCCTAAATTGGTGCTTAAGTAATTGGTTTCTCAAACATAATTAAGGTGCTTTAT
>NW_006922604.1:185635-193535 GCF_000298275.1 Orycteropus afer afer
GAGCTCTGGTAGCATAGTGCCTAAGGCACTTGACTGCTAACCAGAAGGCTGGCGGTTCAAACCCACCAGCCACTCCTCGGAAGTAAGGTTGGGCAATCCTACTTCCGTAGTGATACTGCCTTGGAAACCCAAGGAGGGGTCGCTATGAATCAGGGCTGACTCGACAGCAAATAACAACAACAAATATATATCTTTAAGATAAGAATTGTATGAACTGGTAATCCATATATATATATAAAATTTCCAAACAGCCAAAATATTTAGTATATTATGCTGATCCTTTCATCTAACATAATTTCTATCTTGCCTAGATCTATGCAACCAATATATGTGATAAGTATAGCCATATACCAGAGTACAAATTATTGATGAGCATACTGAGTATAGCAGAATCAAGGAAAGATTCCTGTTACATGTTACTGGAGATTTTATCTCCAAGTGATATTAGTTTATTAATGAGAATATTATTGGTAAGGCAATTAATCACTTAATGATGATTGCCCTTGCATTTTGATGTTGTTGTCATGTGCCCTCATGTCAATTTCAATTGAAAGCTACTCCACATGACAGAGTAGAACCTCCCCATAGAATTTTCTAAGTTATACACTTTACAGAATCCATTATTAATTGGAATAGTCAAGGAAGCAGTAGTCAAGGAATCAAATGACATATTGAACTGGGCAAATCTACTATAAAAGACCTTTTTAAAGTGCTGAAAAAGCAAAAATGTGTCTTTGGAGATTAAGATGCACTTGATCCAAGCCCAGGTGGCATAGTGCCTAAGGCATTTGACTACTAACCAGTAAGTAGGCTAGTGGTTCAAACCCACCAGCCACTCGTCAGAAGGAAGGTTGGGCAATCAACTTCCATAGTGACACTGCCTCAGAAACTGAAGGAGGGGTTGCTATGAATTGGATCTGACTCAATGGCAGTGAGTTTGGTTTGGCTTGGCATATAGATGTGAAAGTTGGACAGTGAATAAGAATAACTGAAGAAGAATTGATGTCTTTGAATTATGGTGTTTGTGAAAGAATTTTGACTATACCAAGGACTGCCAGAAGAGCAAACAATTCTGTCTTGAAATAAGAACAGCCAGAATGTTCATTAGAGGAAAAGATGGTGAGACTTTGTCTCATGTACTTTGAACATGTGATCAGAAGGGACCACTTCTTGCTTGTAAAGCAGAGGGTAGCAAAAGAGAGGAAGACCTTCAATGATAAGAGATTACACAGTGGCTACAACGATGGTCTCAAACATAGCAAGGATTGTGAGGGTGGTGCAGGATGGGATAGAATTCCTTTCTTTTGTACATAGCATCATTATGAATGCTAACTGACTTGAAGGCACCTGACAGCAAAAACAACAAATTTGTGTATGCAGATCACCAGTTCTATCTTCTTTGGAGGCAATGGTTGGGTTTGAATCATTAAACTTTTGGTTAGCAAGCCAAAAACCAAACTCACTGTTGTTGACAATTAACCATTGTGTCACAAAGTCTCCTTTAAAATATGCCTACATTCTCATTGGAATTGTGTGATGACATCAAGAACATCATCCATGAAGAAAGCAAGAGGTCATTAAAAAGATGAGAAAGGAAGAAAAGACCAAAACACATGTCAGAAGAGACTCGGAAACTTGCCCTTGAGAGGAGAGTAGCTAAAGCAAATGGAAGAAATGAAAGATAAAAGGGCTGAACAGAAGATTTCAAAGAGCAACTCAAGCAGACAAAGCCAATTACTATAAAGAAATGTTAAAGGACCTGGAGTTAGAAAATTAAAAGGAAAGAATACTTTGGCATTTCTCATGCTGAAAGAACTAAGGAAATAAAAGGAAGCCTCGAGTTGCAATATTGAAAGATTCTATGGGCAACATAATGAACAATTCAGGAAGCATCAAAAGAAGATAGAAGGAATACCCAGACTCATTGTATCAAAAAGAATTGCTTGATGTTCATCCATTTCAGCAGGAGACATATGATCAGGAACCAATGGTATTGAAGGAAGAAGTCAAAGCTGCACTGAAGGAATTGGCCCAGAACAAGGCTTCAGGAATTGACAGAATTTCCACTGAAATGTTTCAACAAATGGATGCCCCGCTGGAGGCCCTCACTCAACTATGCCAAGGGATTTGGAAGACAGCTACCTGGCCAACTGACTGGAAGAGATCCATATTTGTAGGCATTCTGAAGAAAGGTGATCCCACAAAATGTGGAAATTATTGAACAATATCATTAACATTGCATGTAAGTAAGATCTTACTGATGATAACTCAAAAATGGTTGCAGCAATATATTGACAGAGCTTCCAGAAATGCAAGCTGTATTCAGAAGATGACTTGGCAGGATGGAAATCATTGCTGATGTCAGGTGGATCTTAACTGAAAACCAAGAATACCAGAAAGATGTTTACTTGTGTTTTATTGACTATGCAAAATCATTTGATTGTGTGGATCATAACAAATTGTGGATAACATTGAGAATAACGGGAATTCCAGAACACTTCATTGTATGCAAGAGGAACCTATACGTAGACCAGGAGGCTGTCATTAGAACAGAACAAGGGGACACTGCACGTCTTAAAATCAAGAGGGGAGTGTGTGAAGGTTGTATCCTTACCATATTTATTCAATCTGTATGCTGAGCAAAAAGTCTGAAAAGCTGGACTATATGAAGAAGAATGTGGCATCAGAATTGGGGAAAGTATCAATTGGAGAAAGTATGCAATACCCTGAAGACACAACTTTGCTTGCTGACAGTGAGGATAATTTGAAGCACCTACTAATGAAGATTAATGACGACAATCTGCAGTGTGGATTACACCTCAATATAAAGAAAACAAAAATCCTCACAACTGGTCTAATAAATAGCTTCAAGGGGGATGGAGAAAAGATCAAAATTGTCAAGGATTTCATATTACTTGTTCTACAATCAACACCAATGGAAGCAGCAGTCAAGACTTCAGATGCCATATTGCATTGGGCAACTCTGCTGCAAAAGACCTCTTTCAAGTGGTGAAGAGCAAAGATGTCTCCTTGAAGACTAAGATGTACCTAACCCAACCCATGCTATTTTCAATCACCTCTTATGCATGCAAGAGCTGAACAATGAATAAGGAAGACCAAAGAAGAATTGATGCTTTTGAATCTTGGTGTTGGAGAAGAATGCTAAGAGTACTATGGTCTGCTAAAAGGACTATCAAATCTGTCCTGGAAGAAGTGCAGCCGGAATGCTCCTTGGAAGCGAGTATGGCCAGACTTTGTCTCACCTACTTTGGTCATGTTGTAAGAAGGAACTATTCCCTGGAGAAGGACATAATGCTTGGTAAAATGGAGAGTTAACAAAGAAGGCAAAGGCCCTCAATAAGATGGATAGACATAGTGGCTGCAATGATGGGCTCAGATATAGCAAGGATCGTGAGGCTGGCACAGGACCGGGCAGTGTTTCATTCTGCTTTGCGTAAGTTTGCTGTGAGTCGGAGATGACTCGACGGCACCTAACAACAACAACAACTACTTTCTCATCATTCCAAGTCTTTGCCTTGTAATTCCTCAGCATTGAATATGATTTTTCTGTATGTTTCCTCAGCAGGTCATCATGCTATAAGACTCACTGTCAGTTTTATATCTTTTCAAACACCTTCCCTGACCTCTTTATGTAGAGCAGTGTTTGTCCTCTGATTACCATACCTCACTCAAATTTTCTTTTCTTTTTTTTAAAAATTTAAATGTAACAAAAGTAAAAATTCTTTCTAGAAATTAAACATAATAAAACATTTAACATAAATAATCTTCACATGTACAATTCAGTACCATTAATTATGTTCATCATGTTCATCCATCACGCTTTATCTTTTCCCAAGCTATACCATCACCCTAACATCTATTATGCTTACTAGACTGTGAGCTCCTTGTGGGCAAAAGTAGTTTATTTCATCTTTTCATTTCTAGTTCTTTGAAAGAATTAATTAATTTGTTCTTTTCCATCTCTTCACAGCCTTTAAAAGAAAAAACTCACTGTCATCAAGTTGATTCTCACTACAGGACAGAGTAGAACTGCCCCATTGGTTTTGTAAGGCTGTAAATCTTTACAGAAACAGACTGCCTCATCTTTCTGCCATGGATCAGCTGGTAGGTTTCAATCACTGAACTTCTGGTTAGCATGTCACCATACTTCACAGCATTTAAACTCACTGCTACGGAGTTGATTCCAACTCACAGTGACCTCCATTAGATTTCCGAGGTGGTAAATCTTTATGGAAGTAGATTGTCCCATCTTACTTCTGCAGAGCAGCTAGTGGGTTTAAACTGCTGACCTTCTGGTTATCAGCCAGATGCCTTATCCACTACACCACCAGAGCTCCTTTCACAGATTTTAAGAAGATATTTATACAGTAAATTCTCAGCATGCTTTCTATCTGACCTCTGATTTATTGTAATCACTCTATTATGAAGTCTTATGCATAACAAATAGAGATATTTATAACTTATGTCACACCCACTTCCAAACCAAGAGACAGTTTTAATATATACCTAAAAAGAAATGTGTGTGTGTATGTGTGTGTGTGCATCAGAAACTCAGGACTTGGACACTAAATTGAATTTTATGAATCTCATTTAGTTGTCATTTATTTCATAATATTTGGATATGTGAAATTACAAATTGGACATTAAAGATGAATGTAACATCCTTTAAAATTATCCTCTGTTTTATATTAGACATGAGAGAGAGTGTAATCTAGGTTTTGATATTTAGCATTGCAATGTCATGTGCCAAATGTATGGGAGTCAGTTTCAGAACATTATTGCATAATTCTAGGAAATGATTCCTGATGAAAACATTTCTAAAGGTGATTATTGATTTAGTAACTTTGCCAGATGGATATGTCAAGTTGTGTATGAATGAATGTTGGGTCCCCTAAGGAGACAGGAAATTAACAAGTAAATCAGATATGAAGAATTTGTAAGAGAGCAGGAGTCTTTTAAGCTTGAAAATTGTTTAAAAGTGAGTGATTTCCATATATGCCTTTGTAGAAGAACATCACTGAATCACTAATTTATTATACAGTGATCAACATATGTTATAGTTTGATTACTAAAAAAGGTAATGGTTTTATAGAGAAAAAAACTTAAGATATTTTATAACACATGAAAATTATGAATACTAACTTAATGGTGGAATATACGGGGTAGAGAAAGTTATGATTATTGTTTTCTTTTTGTCTAGTTTAGAATAATATCACTTGCTCATAACAATAGAATTTTTTCAAGCTTCCCAGATAGCAAATAATGTACAATTATATATGGTAATAAACAAGTATGAAGTTTTGATACTAGCTAATTAGTGTAACCGGTAACATATAATTGATGCAATATTTACAACCTTGTATGAATAACATATTGATAATGCAAATTATTTTCCAATCATATTTCCAATTGCCTTTTTGGGGCCTATATGAATTAGTAACTATTGTACATATTCAGGATAGTTCTGTAGCATACTGCCTAAGGCATTTGACTGCTAACCAGAAGGTTGGCAGTCCAAACCCACAAGCCACTCCTCAGAAGGAAGGCTGGGCAATCTACTTATGTAGTGATACCATCCTGGAAACCTAAGGAGGGATCACTATGAGTAGGTTATGACCTGATGGCAGTGAGTTAGACTTTTTTTTCTACATATTCAGAATTTACACTGTAAGTTCTCTTTCTCTCTCTCTCTGTCACTCTTTCTTATTATCTCTCTTGTTCTCTCTTTCTCACCCTCTCTCTTATCATATAATGTCAACAAAACCAAAACTCATAAAATAGGGGCCTGCCCCACTGGTGCAACTGGGACTTAGGTCATAATAATATTCATTATCTCTTTTACCCACTGTTCTATCTACCCTCAGGCATCACTTCTGCTAGTCTAGCTTGCTTGACTATGGGGAAATCATGGTGAGACTTGAGCACCTGGTAACCATGCCCTTGTTAAGTGGTAATTGCTGACATTGTCCATTCATGGTTATTATCAAATGTAAAAGCACCAAGAAGTGCCCTAGTGATTACCCTGTGTTGTAGACGTACTCTTCTCTACCACTATTATATAGAATCATTTTATCTACTTCTGAAAAGTAGGATCAATTAGCAGTGCTAGTATATTCCCCTTTTAACTCAGGATATACTGGTATGAACCCTAAAAACCAAAGTAACAGTCATGACAGTAGATTACTCTGTGTCCTGGTAGAAAGTTTTCCACCCACTGGGAACCAGGTTCTTTAATGCAACAGATCCTAAAATTTATCAAACAAGCAATAAAATTCCCCCAGGGGGCAGCTGGGAGTATGGATGGTATGGGGTGACAGATGTAATTGATGCCCTATTTCTATCCTCACCCTTAACATCTTAGTGTTTAGCCTAATGTCCAGCTGTCACCATTTACATCTCTTTGCCTGAATGTCAGAGAATTAAAGTTTCCAGGAACATTCTTCAAGAAATTACTGATTGTAGTTCATTTATTACTTATTTCTTGCTTCTTGGTGGCATATTTTACAGAGACACAGAGTTATCCCAGAAATTACAAGCCTCAGTTGCCCATAGTGAAAACAGCTTGAAAGAGTTTTTATTGGCCCTTTTATTCCTGTCTCCCTTCTTCACTCTCCTGTTGGTGTGCCCTTAGTCTATCTAATACATTACTTGCATTGGAGACCTGCCTCGGTTTCACTATCTGGACAAACCCAAATTAATTCAAAGAGATCATTTCTATTTCTAACCCTAGTTCATTGAATCCAAGTACTCTTAGCTATTAGGATCATGGTATCACATAATTGTGTGCTAGAGGAAAAAAGACCCCTGATTAAAACATGAAGAAAGAAACTTTTATTAAGCTTAGATAGGACACAGATAAAACAAAGACAATCATCTAGAATGAGGGAAACCATCAATATATACACAGCACAGGAAGCTTAATGGAGTCCTCTGAGTCATGGCCCTGGGACTAATTTTATATAATAGAAAATAAAGGAAATCATTACAAAATCATGATTGGTGGCAGATCAATTCATCACTTACACAGGTGGGACTACAGAAGTGGAGAAACGATTATGATTGGGGTACATGCACAATTGAAGATAGAAAGGTTTACAGGATTGGATCCTGGAGTATGACCACCTGACCACATGGTGATCCTGGTATGATTCATGACTATACCATCCTGAGTTATAGTCACAAGGTGACTACAATATAATAAATACCAGCAGGCCAGCCTCAGTTTAAATTAGATAGCATGTGGCTATTTTCAGTAAATGATTAAGGACACACCCAGGCATGTACCTTAGTTTTTGTGTGAAAGTAATCAACTTTCAATCACACTCTTTGAAGGCAAACTGCTTGTTCCTAGGTTTGTCCTGGATCTGTCTGAAGACAGCCACAATGCTGATCAGAAAGAACTCAAATCCTGTCTGAACTTATGTCAAGTCTCAAAATGGAGTTAGAGCTCCCCCTGTAGACCACCAAAAAAAGCTAACCAAACTCAATGGCATCAAGTTGAATCCCACTCACAGCAACCCCTCCCCTCCCTGAGTTTCTGAGGCGATAGTGCCCAAGGCACTTGACTGCTAACCAGAAGGCTGGAGGTTCAAAACCAGCAGCCACTCTTCAAAAGGAAGATTGGGCAATGGACTTCTGTACCGATGTTGTTGTTTTTGTTAAGTGCCGTCGAGTCGTTTCCGACTCATAGCGACCCCATGCACAGCAGAGGAAACACTGCCCTATCCCACATCAGCCCCACAATCCCTGCTATACTTGAGCTCATCATTGCAGCCACCATATCAATCCATCTCGTTGAAGGCCTCCCCCTCTTTCGTCGACCCTTCACCCTACCAAGCATGACATCCTTCTCCAGGGAATGGTCCCTTCTTACAACATG
>NW_006922604.1:196195-203558 GCF_000298275.1 Orycteropus afer afer
GTAGGACAAACCGACAGACAAGTTTGTCCTGCTGTTGGAGACCTCTCGTATCACCCCCACCTGGCTGACTGTTCCTCTGTCTGGCTTCCTGGCTTTTAATCCCCTTTCTCCTGCTCTTCTGGCCTGCTTCTTCAGGTGTCCCTGAGTTGTCTCTCCTCACCTGTATCCCTGGGGCTGACTGCACTTCTGTCCGGGTTCAAGGCTTTTATCCCCTTCCCTGCTCTTCTGGCCTGCTATTCTGGCATCCCTGCATTGTCTCTCCTCACCTGTAAGCTTGGGGCTCAAGGCTTTTATCCCCTTCCCTGCTCTTCGGGCCTGCTACTCTGGGTGGGCCTGAGTTTCCCCTCCTCACCTAATCCCTTTGGCTGATTGCTCTTCTGTCCGGGTTCAAGGCTTTTATCCCGTTTCCTGCTCTTCCGGCCTGCTACTCTGGCGTCCCTGCGTTGTCTCTCCTCACCTGTAAGCCAGAAGTAGATTGTCCAAACTTCCATCCAAGGAGTGGCTGGTAGGTATGAACCTCCAGCCTTCCGGTTAGCAGTCAAGTGCCTTAGGCACCACACTACCAGGGCTCCTATTTAGGGAGGTAGGCCCCACTTAATGATTACAAAAATCACCCACCAAGCTTAATGTCAGTGAAATGACATGATTAGTTTAGATGAAAGAGGATGGAAAGGCACATGCTTAAGACCGACAAGGCGATTGCTTCCTAAAGAACATCCTGCCCCCACCCAGGGCAGCATAGTCTCTCCTGGGCTTCCACTGCCTTGGAAACCCAAGGAGGGGTTGCTATGAGTCGAAATTGATTACACGGCAGTAAGTTTTGTTTGGGAGCTCTGGTGGCATAGTATCTAAGGCACTTGACTGCTGACCAGTAGGCTGGTGGTTCAAACCCACCAGACACTCCTAGGAAGGAAGGTTAGGCAATCTACTTCCGCAGTGATACTGCCTGGAAAACCCAAGGGCGTGTCGCTATGAGTCGGATCTGAGTCCACAGCAATGAGTTTTTATCTCTATGGAAGTAAATTGCCCAGTTTCCCTTCCAAAGAGTGGCTAATGGGTTTGAATCACCAGGCTTCTGGTTAGCAGTCAAATACCTTAGGCAGTACACCACCATAACTCTTACTGTAGACTACAGCCTCCACAAACCAAGTGCTTTAAAATTTAACCTATAATACGATTGTCACTAGTTTAGAATATATGCCATATCTTGAAAAGACAGTGTACTGAACCTATAGTATCACTCCCCATTTGGTACTATAGCTGCATCTTTTAGAAAGCATTCAATATTCTATTATGTCAGTAGTTTCAGGATAATGCAATGTACTGATAAAACCAGCAGATTCTGTGGTCATATGCTCACTGTTGGATTCTTAGCATAAAGTGGGTCCTCTGGTCAAAACAATGTTATATGGGATCTCATAATGATAAATTTAACTCTCTGTGAGCCTTCCAATGTTGATAATAAATGAGGCATTGTTAAAAGAAACAGCAAATCATAACTGGACTATTATAAATCTCTGTAAAGATTAATTGCTGTCCACCCCCACCCCACCAGGTAGAAAGTTTCAGTATGATCATTTTGCCACCCAGGGGTTCATTTATCTCCTTGAGGACAAGTACCTTAATAAAACTAGTGTCTTTCTTTGCTGTTTCTTGCAAGTCACACATTTAATCTGATTTGGTGAGAAGTAACTCCTGCTATAGCCCATGTTGTTGTTGTTAGATGCTGGAGTCAACCTACACTCATAGTGACTCTATGTGTAATAGAATGAAAATTTGTTTAGTACTGTGCCATCCTCACAATCATTGCTATGTTTGAGCCCATTCTTGCAGCCACTGTCAATCCATCTCACTGAAGGTCTCCTTCTTTTTTACTGACCTACTTTTGGTTTGTTCTAGCAGTTGGTTCCTCCTGATGACACATACCAAGTAAGACATTCAAAGTATCATCCTATTAGCTGCCAAAGAGTGTTTTGGCTGTATTTTATCCAAGACAGATTTGCTCTTTCTTCTTGTGATCCATGACATATTAATTTTGTTTGGCACCACCACAATTCAAGGTCATCATTTCTTCTTTGGTGGTCTTCCTTATTCATTGTTCATTATTTTCACATGCATTTGAAGCAATTAAAATGACCATGGTTTGGATCAGATAGGTGCACCTTAGTCAAAGTGACATCTTTGCTTTTAGTATTTTGAAGGGGTCTTTGCGGCAGATTTTTCCAATACAATACATCATTTGACTTCTTAACTGCTGCTTCCATGGTCATTGATCATTGGTCCAAGAATAATGAAATTTTTAATCCTTGCCACCAAGGCTATTTCATTCTTGGACCCATTGTACAGAGAGAGGACTGGCCAAGTAGAGAGGTAGATTACATCCACTGGACAAGTCATTGTCTCTACTAGTTGGTAAACCACTTGTGCACACTCTATTAGCCATAGTAGGTCCTCAAGTAGAGTCATAGGTGCTTACAATTAGAAGGCAGAGTACACAGACATTGTGAGTGAAAAACAAATATGAGTAGAACACCACTGTATCTGCAATAGTAATAGATACCATATAGTACATTTAATCCTCCTCATAATCTCTCTGTGGATTGGAAGGAAGTTTGGGCAATCTAATTCTGTAGTGATACTGCCTCAGAAACCCAAGGAGAGGTCACTATGAGCTGGATCCAACTCAATGGCAGTGAGTGAGATGCCCCTTTAACTTAACTGGTAAAATAAGAGTTTTAATGATTTTCCAAGATATCAGTCTTTTGATTCCGAGTGCTATAGTCTTTTCACTAAAATCCTACAGCATTTAGAGTTTTAATCCTCCACATAATCTCTCTATGAATTAGTTACATATTTAATCTTCATTACAATCTTTCTATGAATCAACTATTATGCCCATTTAATTTAACTGGTATGCTGAGTTTTGAAGAGCTTAATGATTTTCCTATAAAACGTCAGTGCTTTGATTCCAAGTACTATACTCTTTTCACTAAAACCCTGCAGCATTTAGAGTTTTCCAGTGGCAAGTTGCCTAGATAAATTCCTATCTTTGGTTTCAGAACAGGGAACAGAAAATTGCTCAGACTGGGCATCAATCCTCCCCAAGATATGCATTTTAGATATAATGAAGACATTAAGAACATATTATAAGAAACGTCAGAACTTCCAATAAATCTCCAGAAAGCAGAAGAGAAGCCACAATGTTCCCTGTTCAAGTTGGAAGAAATTACTTTCTAGTCAGGAATCTGAAAAAGAAAAGTTATTATTTCAAAGAAAGAATCAGTATCAACAAGTTATAAAGCTCCAGGCATAATGCTTGCCCAAACACATGCTTGCAAATGGTGATTTAGTCCCACGTGGAATGCACAGTGAGCACAGTTGTTTTGGTTGAAATTCCCACTCCTTCTTTCAATAGCTATTTAAGACTGAGGCCATGAAAATGGGGAAAACAATGCCTATGCACAAAACAGAAAGACGGTAGGTTGAAAAGAGATTCAAAAACAAATGCAGGGAGACTCATACTGTGAGGAAACATCCTGTCCTTACTACCTGGCTGTTTAGTTCATTTAGAGTTGGGTTAGAAGCAGGTACAAGTCTCAGGAGAGAATTCTCAGCTTGATACTTCATCACCAGAAACATGATCTCAGCTTGAAGAGCTGTGTAACCCACAAAGCCCAGGCTGTGTGTAGTGACAATTCATAGAAATAGCCCCAGCTGGGGGTGAAAGGTGTGGGGGTGGGGTGCTTTCCAATTTTTACTTTACTTTTCGACAGAATACAAAGTAAGACATCTTAAAATTTTCATTTCCAATCTCTGACAGTCAGTATCCTGCCCTCAAACTCTCTCAGGCATTTTTAACTTCCCAACACAAATTCTAAAATATTCTACGTGCATTACTAAGCTAGATGCACATGGTGGGCAAATCCCCCCTTCATTGCTAACTTCATGGTAAGGATGAGCATGAAAATAATTCCCACTGGGAAATGGATCCAGTCCGCCTGTCTTTGCTGTGGCCAACTGACCCAGTAGTATATTCTCCAATCTCTAGTCATCTAGAGCTGGATTGTAGCTCACAAGTTGCAAGGATGCCATCCTTTAGAGAAGCTGCGTGTGCAACTCTTATCTGACCTAGCCAGCCTGATCTAAGTTGGAGTACACAAATTAAAGTATTCTATCTTTTAGACTCCCAAACACCCAGACATCAGTCCTTTCCAGCTCTCATTTGTCCCTGTGTTCGTTAATTCACTGAAATAGCTCACAAAATTCATGGAGACTATCTATACATGTGTTGGTGTGGTTGAGTGGTATTAACCCCATGTGGCAAGGTAAAACAATTCCATAGTGTCCTCTAGGTTGAACCCACCAGGCGCTCTACAGGCAAAAGATAAGGCAGTCTGCTTCAGTAAAGATTTACTGACTTGGAAACCCTCTGAGGCAGTTCTATTCTATCCAAGAGTTGTCATAAATCCAATCCAATAGATAGCAGTAACGCAATAGCGGTGGGTTTGGTGTGGTTTTCTCTTTCCGAAGTGGTTCTTCCTCATTTGCACACATTCTCAGGAATTGTCCAGGGGTTTTATATAATAAACTTACCTTGACTGCTGGGAAATCCCACGGGTTATCTGTCGTGAACCAAAGACAAAAGCCAAATTGAGTTCTTTGCACCATACTATATCTGATGTTTTGGACTCATTGATCCCTTCTCTTTCCCCCTCCATTTTCTGGGAGTTCTTATTTTCCTCCTGTAAATAATTCTTCTGATTGGTTTCAAGTAAATAGCTTTTGTCTTGTTAAACATTAATATTTGCCCTCATGTCTCTGTGAGACATTAGCATTTTTCCCTAATCATTGACCAAAGCAAGAGGGAAGACCCTTGGCTCACTTGGCTAACATCCATTCTCATTAAAAATAGTACTTGCTAACATAAATGTAGTACTCTGTGTTGTTAAAACAAAAATCATATTAAGCTAACAAAAGAAATTGATTGAAATTTATTTTTACTTCTGACTAGAGAGTCAAAATGTTTCACAGATGAGAGAACATCAAAGTATTCTTATACCACATTTTATTGGTATTCCCTTAGAAAAAAGAGTTGGAACAGAACTAATAAAAAAATTTGTGATCAGGGAGGATTTTTAAACAGCACTGTTTTAAAGAACAATTTAAATAATCACTGATTTACCCTAAAACATAGGAAGCTCTGGTGGCAATGTGTTAATGCATCCAAGTGTTAATCAAAAAGTTGGCATTTGGAACCCACCAGCCTCTGTGAGAGAAGGTGAGGCAGTCTGCTTCAGCAAAGATTTACAGGCCTGGAAACCCTATGGGACCATCCTATTCTGTCCTATAGGGTCAATATGAGTTGGAATCAACAAAATGGTAAAGGAGTTGGTTTGCTTTTACTCTAAAATATAGCTTCAAGGCTGACCTTTGGAATCTGTTTCCTGAAACCGAGTGAATTTTTTAAAAGAGCATTATGCCTAAGGCAAACTTACTAGTTTATCTAGACCATTGTTTGATTCAAAGGTGATTTTTTTTAAATCAGTTTCTTCAAGGTTCAGAAAGACACTGTGGTAGTTAAATTTATGTGTCAACTTGGCTGGTTCTGGTTGAGTGTCTGGGCAGCTGGATGCAGTTAGTCCGCATGGTGAGAATGGTAATTAACTCCGTGGTGAAATCCATTGGAGCAGCTGAGTAGCTGTGTTATGGATGTGGTCTGCTTCCCATGTATACAAAGCAACTTTGCAGAAGGTCTCCAGCTTTTTGGCACCCTTGAATCCTGCATGTAGCCAAGTCGTTTTTCAGCATCCTGCCATGTGCTGCCAATCTTTGGACATTTTCTGGACTTGAATTAGTGTCCTACTGTGTTGTTTGCTGATATCAGGTATGTGCCTTTTCACTTGTCAACCTTGGGTTTGTCAGCTTCAGCAGCCTGCGTGAAAAAAAGCCTTCACCTTCAGTGGGCCAGGAGCAAGAGGCAGAGCCCAAGGTCGAGGAGCTTTAACCCAGCCTCTAGAGCCTGGCACTTTGAACTTGGGCTTCTAGCCTCCAACATCATAAGAATAAACTCCTGTTTGTTCAAGCCATCCCATTTGTGTATTTTCTGATAGGGCAGCACAGAGGTAACCAATACAGACATCTAAGGGCAAGTGGACTCAATGTGTCACATCAAGTCCTTGCAGCCAGAAATCTGGATTCCAGGAGAATCAAATAGGTTTCTCAGTGCTGAATACTATTTTCAATCATTTAGATATTATAACTCATGTAATAACTTATAACAACCATGAAATGTTACTGTTGTTAGGGGCCGTTGTCTCCGACTCGTAGCAACCCTATGTACAGCAGAATGAAACACCACCCAGTCCTGCGCCAAGTCCATGATTATTGCTGTACTTGAGCCCATTGTTGCAACCATGTCAATCCATCTTGTTGAGGGCCTTCCCCTCTTTTGTCTACCCTCCACCTTACCAAGCATGACATCCTTCCCCAGGGAATGTCACTTCCAATAGTTTGACCAAAGTATGTGAGATGAAGTCTGGCCATTCTTGCCTCCAAGTAGCATGCTGGGTGCACTTCCTCCAGGACAGACCTGTTAGTTCTTTCAGCAGTCCGCGGTACCCTCAGCATTCTTTGCCACATTCTTACCACACCTCAAGAGCATCAATTCTTCTTCGGTCTTCCTTATTCATTGTCCAGCTGTCACATGCATATGAAGTGATTGAAAATACTGTAGCTTGTGTCAGGCACACCTTAGTCCTCAAGGGGACATCTTTACTCTTCAGCACTTGAAAGAGGGCTTTTACAGATGATTTGTCCAGTGTTATATGTCGTCAGATGTCCTGACTGCTGCTTCCATTGTCATCGATTGTAGAACCAAGCAATGTGAAGTCTTTGACAATTTCTTTTTTTTTTTTAATTTTTTATTTTAAGAGTTTGTTTTACATTCAACATTACATGTACATTTAGTTTCACTCCCCATTTACCATGTCCAACCCTAATCCAGTCTCCTCCACTCCCTGCCTAATTATGTCCCTCCTAATTATGCACTCCTGTTTGTCCTGCTTTTCCTCCATGCAAATGTTGGTGCCCTGTGGTGATTGCTCCTAGGGATGCACATTCAGCAAGCAAAATTGTGTCATCAGCATATTGCAGGTTGTTAATGTTGTTGTTGTTAGGTACCATCGAGTCGTTTCCAACTCATAGTGACCCCATGCACAGAAGAATGAAATACCGCCTGATCCCACAACAGCTCCATGATCCTTGCTATACTTGAGCCCATTGTTGCAGCCACCATGTCAATCCATCTCATTGAAGTCCTTTCCCTCTTTTGTCAACCCTCCACCTTACCAAGCATGACATCCTT
>NW_006922604.1:204697-216369 GCF_000298275.1 Orycteropus afer afer
GTGGGATCACCTTTCTTTGGAATGGGTACAAATATGGATCTCTTCCAGTCAGTTGGCCAGGTAGCTGTCTTCCAAATCTCTTGGTATAATTGAGTAAGGGCCTCCAGCAGGGCACACATTTGTTGAAACATCTCAATGGGTATTCTGTCAATTCCTTTAGGCTTGTTCTCAGAGACTCCTTCAATGCAGCTTTGGCTTCTTTCTTCAATATCATTGGATCTTGAACATATGCCACCTCCTGAAACGGATGCAGATCGACCAGTTCTTTTGGGTACGGTGACTCTGTGTATTCCTTCTATCTTCTTTTGAGGCTTCCTGCATCATTCAATATTTTGTGCATAGAATCTTTCAATATTGTGACTCAAAGCTTAAATTTTTCCTCAGTTTTTTCAGCTTCAGAAATGCCAAGCGTTCTTCCCTTTTTGTTTTCTAGCTCCAGGGCTTTATACATTTTATTATAGTAATTGGCTTTGTCTGCTGTAGCTGCTCTTTGAAATCTCTCTGTTCAGCTCTTTGATCTTGTCATTTCTTCTATTTGCTTTAGCTAAATTGCTCAAGGGCAATGTTCATAGTCTCTTCTGACATCCACTTTTGTCTTTTCTTCTTTTCTCATCTTTTTAATGATGTCTTGCTTTCTTCATGGATGATGCTCTTGAGGTCATCCCACAATTCTTCTGGCTTTCAGTCACTGGTGTTCAATGCATCAAATCTATTGTTTAGATGGTCTCTAAATCCAGAAGGGATATATTCAAGGTCATGTTTTGGCTCTTGTGGACTTGTTTTAATTGTCTTTTAACTTCAAGCTAGACTTGCATGTGAACAGTTGATGATCTATTCCACAATCAGCTCCTGGCCTTGTTTTGGCTGAAGATATTGAGCTTTTCCATCACCACTGGCCACAGATGTAGCCAATCTGATTCCTGTGTGCTCCATCTGGTGAACTCCACATGTATAGCTGCCATTTGTGTTGTTGAAAAAAGGTATTTGCAGTGAATATGTAGTTGGTCTTGCAAAATTCTATCATGAGATCTCTAGCATTATTTCTGTCACTGCCAAGGTCCAGCCTCAGCTGTGGGTCTCTGGAGGGAGAGGTGGTGTTGGCAAGATGAAGGAGACACACTCACACAAGATGAAGATGTGCCCCACATAATGAGGTGGCCTTCTTTATTTTATACTATATTGCAGATTACATGAGATAATGACAAAGCAAAATGACAAACCCACAATTCTGGGGACATCTTGAATCAATTCATGGCTGTGGGCAATTAACTTTCCAAAACTTATACAACTATTATTGAACTTATAAACTAGACTTACGTCTTATCTTACCTAACTGATCTATCATTAACATTATATGAGTAAAATGTGCTAGACAATGAAGTTAACTAAGGCATGAAAAAATGATCAGGGTGAAGAAAACAACATGGGGCCAGAACGTGTGACCCAACCTTGTGGTTGGCACCATTCTCTGAATTACCACCAACCTGGGGGTGCAGATGGGTCTACATAGTCCATCAACATATACTTGTGGCCTTTTATTTTCTTAAAATAACTGTTCCATTACTTGATTAGAGTATATCTCTGTGCAGTAGTTTTACACCTAGGCCCTGATCATTTTAATCTCTCTAAGAAAGGGAGAGAGTTAAAAGAACTCTTTTTCCATCTACCTACACCATTCTTTTACCTTCTATGTATGCCCCAGTATGAGGAAGAGGAAGGTCAGGCCATCGGGAAGGTTTAGGCTCCCCTCCCTGAGGAGGATACCAAAGTCTACCATTAATTCTATAAGCTACATTAGGAGGAGGCTTAACTGTAGGAGGCAGCCACTTAGGCCAAGGTTTCTTCCTATCAGGAGTAATCGCTTTTCTATGTTGTGCTGCAGGGGTTGGTATTGTAGGAGATTGAGTAGCCATAAGATTTTTCCACCAATGTGAATTCTCAATGTCTTTAGGATTCCCAGGGGCCTTTCCCAGCTCTGGCTCATCATGGGGATTTCTAGGAAAACTGGGTTTTTGGAATTGGAAATCAGAGAGTCATCTGGAAGGCGGCCTGATTCATGGGAAACATGAAAATCAGTTTTGGACCCTCTGGAATGAACCAGAAGGAGCATGATCACCATAAAGATTATTGTAGCAATTAAGATAACGGACCAGAATACAATCGAAAGTAAAGGTGGAATTGGCTTCTGCCCAAGACTCTTGACAGCTGGAGCTTTGTCAAGCTGCAGTCATAGAGGTCTATGCCACCAAGGCATCACCATGTCACCAAGGCCAAATTTTCCAACTACCAGTGATTCTTCTTAGTTTCCAAATTTTGCATTCCATCACCAGTGATTATTAACACATCTTGATTGCACATTTAGTCAATTTCAGACTGTAGAAATTCATAAAAATCTTCAATTTCCTCGTCTTTGTCTTTTGTGGTTGGTGCATAAATTTGAATATTAGTAGTACTAATGAGTCTTCCTTGTAGGCATATGATATTATCTTATCACTGACAACATTGCACTTCAGGACAGATCTTGAAACATCCTTTGTGATGGTGAATGCCACGCCATTCATCTTCAAATTATCATTCCCAGCATAGTAGTTCATATGGTCATCTGATTCAAAATGGCCAAAACCAGTCCATTTTGACTCACTAATGCCTAGGATAACAATCTATATGCATTCCATTTCATTTTTGACAACTTTTAATTTTCCTAGATTCATACTTCATATGTTCCATGTTCTGATTATTATTGGATGTTTGTGCCTGTTTCTCCTCAATTTGAGTCATGCCACGTCAGCACATGGAAGTCATGAAAGATTTACTTTATCCATATCATTAATGTTGGTTTTATTCTGATGAGGCAGCTCTTTCCCAGTCCTATTTTGTGTGCCTTCTGACTCAAGGGGCTTGTCTTCCTGCACTGTGTTGGACAATGTTTCCACGCTGTTTATATAGTTGCCCAGTAATGTATCAGACAGTGTTTCTCTGCTATTCGTAAGGTTTTTCCTGGCCAATTCTTTGAGAAGCAGATGACCTCTTCCTTCTTCCTAGTCTGTTTCAGTTTGTAAGCTGCATTGCAGCCTGTGCACCCTGTGCAACCCTGCTGGTTTTTGAAACACTGGTGGCATAGCCTCAAGCCTCACAGCAATGTGCAAGCCCCACAGGATAACAAACTGACAGACAAGTTTGTCTCCCTTAGCTGTTGGAAACCTCTCCACCCTCCCCTTACCTAATTCCTACCTGGATTCTGCTGCATTGTGGTCCCCAGCTGCTCCCTCCTTTTCCTGGCTCTAAGGGGGTGAAGCCTGCCTGCCTCCCGCCCTTTACATGGATCCTGTTGTTTTTGTGGTCCCTGGCTGCTCCCAACAATAAAATGCAGTACCACAATTATCTCCATAGTTGAGAAAGACTGAAGCTTGGTGAATTTAAGCAAATTGGCCCAAACCAACACATGGCCAATAAGTAACAGGGCTGGAACTTGAACTCAGGGAGTTACCTCAAGTCAGCATCAAGGTTAGGTCAGCAACAAGATTTGAGTCATTTCTGACTCATAGTGACCCCTCCTTGGGTTTCCTACTGAGTTTGAACCACCAGCCTTCTGGTTAGCAGTTAAATGCCTTAGGCACTACTCACCGCCAAAGCCAGATTTAAAATTCAATGTGGATTCTAGACTCATGTCAAGACTTTAAAATGGAGTCAAGGCTCTGCTTTCAGACAGCTCTATTTACATATTTCACATACTAAGTGTCCCTGACTTTGTACTCCCATATAAGACTGAAGTATTCATTGCTCTTTTTCAAATACCTAGACTAATAATTATTACTTCATGACTTAAATATTAAATGATTTTTATTGCATATATGATATATATTCAGTACAAAAACATCAAGAAATAAAGATTGGCAAAATAGAAACATAAAATGCCACAATATATTTTATTCCCATCCTTTTCTATGTAACTGACTGGAAGAGATCCATATTTGTGCCCATTCCAAAGAAAGGTGATCCCACAGAATGTGGAAATTATAGAACAATATCATTGATATTGCATGCAAGTAAGATCTTACTGAAGATAATTCAGAAACGTTTGCAGCAGTATATTGACAGAGAACTTCCAGAGGTTCAAGCCAGATTCAGAAGAGGACACGGACCGAGAGATATCATTACTTGATGTAAGATGGATCTTGGCTGAAAGTAAAAAATACCAGAAAGATGTTTACTTGTGTTTTATTGACTATGTTAAGGCATTTGATTGTGTGGATCATGACAAATTATGGATCACATTGAAAAGAATGGGAATTCCCAAGCACTTTATTGTACTCATGAGGAATCTGTACCTTGACCAGGAGGCTGTCGTTCGAACAGAACAAGGGGACACTACATGGTTTAAAATCAAGAAGGGAGTGCATCAGGGTTGTATCCTTTCTCCACACTTATTCAATCTATATGCTGAGCAAATAATACAAGAAGCTGGACTATATGAAGAAAAACGTGGTATCAGGATTGGAGGAAGAATCATTAACAACCTAAGATATGCAGATGATACAACTTTGCTTGCTGAAAGTGAGGATGACTTAAGGCACCTACTGATGAAGGTTGAACAATACAGTCTTCAGTATGGATTACGTCTCAATATAAAAAAAAAAAAAAAAAATCCTCACAACTGGACCAATGAGCAGCATCCCAATAAATGGAGAGAAGATTGAGGTTGTCAAAGAATTCACGTTGCTTGGTTCTACAATCGATGCCAAAGGAAGCACAGTCGGGACATTAGACGAAGTGTAGCATTGGAAAGGCAACTGTGAAGGAACTGTTTCAAGTGTTGAGGAGCAAGGATATCTCCTTGAGGACTAAGGTGCGCCTGACACAAGCCATGATATTTCCAATCACCTCATATGCATGTGAGAGCTGGACAATGAATAAGGAAGGCTGAAGAAAAGTTGATGCTTTTGAGTTGTGGTGCTGGTGAAGAATGGTGAAAGTACCATGGACTGCTAAAAGAACTAACAGATCTGTCCTGGAGGAAGTGCAGCCAGAATGCTCCTTGGAAGCAAGAATGGCCAGACTTCGTCTCACCTATTTTGGTCATGTTGTAAGAAGGGACCATTCCCTGGAAAAGGATGTCATGCTTGGTAGGGTGGAGGGTCAACGAAAAAAGGGGAGACCTTCAAGGAGATGGATTGACATTGTGGCTGCGATGATGGGCTCAAATATAGCAGGGATTGTGGGGCTGGCGCGGGATCGGGCAGTGTTTTGTTCTGCTGTGCATGGGGTTGCTATGAGTCGGAAAAAACTCGACGGCACTTAACAACAACAACAACAATCTTATAAAAGTTAATTATACTTTATACCATCCTCTATAAGGAGCTCTGGTGACACAGTGGTTAAGCTCTTGGCTGCTAACTGAAAAGTTGGTGGTCAGAACCCTTTAGGGGCTCCACTGAAGACAGATGTGGCAGTCTGCCACTGTAAAGATTACAATCTTGGAAACACTATAGGTCTGTTCTACTCTATTCTATAAGGTCGCTATGAGTCAAAAATTAACTCCACAGCAAGTGTTTCATTATTTGTTTATTTACCATGCTTTCGCACTTTCTTTAATTTCTTAATGTATAATAAGTATATCTACACATAAGTAGCAGGGAGCTCTGGTAGCATAGTGCCTAAGGCATTTGACTGCTCACCAGAAGGCTGGCGGTTCAAACCCACCAGCCACTCCTCAGAAGGAAAGTTGGGCAATCCTACTTCCATAGTGATACTGCCTCGGAAACCCAAGGAGGGGTCGCTATGAGTCATGGCCAACTCGATGGCAAAACAACAACAACAACAACAACATGTAAGTAAATTTAATTCTACTTTATATAATAATATCTCCATGCTAATCAATTACATTACTTTAATAGAAATATTTACTGAGCATCTGTTATATCAATATGATACTATTAGGTATATGATATGTGTTGAATTGTGTCCCACAAACAAAAGATATTTTGAAGTCCTAATCCTTGATAAAAGAACTGTGGTGTAGTGGTTAAAGCATTCAGCCACTAGCCAAAAGTCTGGTAGTTCAAACTCGCCAGCCACTCTGCAGGAGAAATATGAGGCAGTCTGTTTCCATAAAGATTTACAGCCTTCTTAATCCTATAGGGCTCTTCTAATCTGTCCTATAGAGTCAATATGAATTGGAATTTATTTGACAGCAGTGGGTTTGATTTCTGGAATCTCTGGTACTTGTGAACATGTGCTAATTTAGAAGTAGGATCTTTGAAGACCTTATTAGCTAACGTGAATTCATACTGGAATTTGATGGGTCCCAATATATTTCATTTTACTTGGATCCAACACCCATTGGTGCAACAGTGAAGAAATCAGTCATATTGCACTGGGCAAATATGCTGCAACATACCTCCTTAAACTGTTAAGAAACAAAGATATTACTTTGAAGATTACGGTGTGACTAACCCAAGCCACAGTATTTTCAACAGCCTCATATGCATGTGAAAGCTGGAGAATGAATAAGGAAGACTGAAGAAGGGTTGATGCTCTTGAGTTGTGGTGTTGGTGAAGATTCCTGAAAGTACTATGGACTGCCAGAAGAATGAACAAATCTGTCCTGGAAGAAATGCAGCTGGAATGCTCCTTAGAAATGAGAATGGCCAGACTTTGTCTCATCTACTTTGGACATGTTGTCAGAAGGGATCATTCCCTGGAGAAGGATATTATGCTTGGTAAAGTAGAGGGTTAGCAAAAAAGGGAAAGACACTCAGCAAAATGATTTGATACAGTGACTGTGATGATGAGTTCAAGTATAGCAAGAATTGTGAGGCTGGCACAGGACTGGGAAGTATTTCGTTCAGTTGTATATAGCATTGCTATGAGTTAGACTTGACTCAACAGCACCAAACAACAACAGCAACAACAATCTGATTTTATAAAAGAGAACAGATTCAGAGAATTAGAGCAAGATTGGCTATGTGCAATGGAGGCAAACATAGCGCCAAGGATTCCAAAGATTGCCAGAGCCACTAGCCAATAGGAGACTAACTGTACATACATACAAAGTACTGTACATACAAAGATGAATTCATATATATATATATATATATATATATATTTGTTTTCATGGAGTTTACAATTCAGTAGGAAGAGGCCACCCTAACTAAATCAGTGAGTAAATGATGTAGTATGTTAGAGAGAAAAAATGCTGTGTAGACAATTAAAACAAACAAACAAAAAAAGACTAACTTAGGAGTGTGAGAGTTTCCATTTTAATTACTATGCTCAGAGAAAGTCTTAGGACAAGGTAATATTTGAATAAAGACTTGCTTTGACTAGTTTCCTGTGATGAGCACTGAAGTTGTATTCTGGTTACCTAGTGCCTCCCTGACAGGAATATACTACAAATGGGATGGCCTTAACAAACATGAGTATATTCTTATAATTTGAAGACCAAGTTCAGAGAGTCAGGCTCTAGGGGTTAAGTGAAAGCCTTCAACCTTAGGTTGCAGCTCTGCCTCTTACTCCCGGCCCACTGAAACTGGAGGCTTTTCTTCACTTAGCAGCTGGCTGCTGAGGCTGACAAACCCAAGGTTGATGAGTAAAAGGACATAGTTCTGATGTTACCAACCCACACAGCAGGCCATTACTTCAAGTGCATTTTAAGTCTCAAGGTCGGCAAAGCATGGCAGACTGCTGAACAATGACACAGCATGCAAGGTCCAAGCATACCATAAGCTAGAGGCAATTCCCCAAGGCTCTGCTTATATACAGGAAGCAGACCACACTCCCTATGGCAGCTACTCAGCTACTACTCACAGTAGATTCCACCATGGAGTTGATTACTAGTCTCATCATGGGGAATAATAAATCCGGCTGCCCAGCCACTCAAGCAGGCCCAGCCAAGTTGACACACAAACTGAATTACCACAGATTGGTTTTACAATTACAAACTTTGAAGCAAGGAACATCTTTAATTCCTGCATAACTTTTTTGCCAATCTTCTCCTTTACTAAGCATGAGATCTTTCTGCAGGGACTGGTCCTTTTAACAACATAACCGAAGTAGGTGAAATGAAGTCTGGCCATTCTCTTTTCCAAGGAGCATTCTGGCTATACTTTTTCCAAGAGAAATTTGCTCACTCTTTTGTCAGTCCATGGTATTTTCAGTATTCTTTGCTAACACCACAATTCGACTGTATCAACTCTTCTTCAGTCTTCCTTATTCATTCTCCAGCTTTTGCATGCAATTGAAAATGCTATGACTTGGATCAGGCACACCTTACTCTTCAAAGTGACATCTTTGCTCTTTAATACTTTAAAAAGGTCTTTTGCAGAGATTTTTTTCAGTGAAATATATTGTCTGATTTTCAGACTGCTTCATCCATTGGCATTGATTGTGGATCCAAGTAAAATGAAATTCCTGACAACTTCAACCTTTTCTCTGTTTATCATGGTGTTGCTTATTGGTGTAATTCTGAGGACTTTTTCTTTCTTTTTTTATCTTGAGATGCAATCCATACTGAAGGCTGTAGTCTGCAATCTTCATCAGTAACTGCTTCGCATGTCTTCACTTTCAGCAAGCAAGGTATGTATCTGTATATTGTAAGTTGTTAATGAGTCTTCCTCCAATCCTAATGCCACATTTTTTTTTATATAGTCCAGCTTCTCAGATTATTTGCTCAGCATACAGGTTACATAAGTAAGGTGAAAGGATAAAACCAGACACACATCCTTCCTGATTTTAAACCATGAATTATCCCTTGTTCTGTTCAAATGACAGCATCTTCATCTAGGTACACGTTCCTCATTAAGTACATTAAATGTTCTAGAATTCCCATTCTTCACAATGTCGTCAATAATTTGTTATGATCCACACAATCAAATATAATCATAGTCAGTAATACATAGGTAAACATCTTTATTGTATAGTTTGCTTTCATGGTCCATCTGATATCAGCAGTGATATCCCTCATTCCACATCCTCTTCTGAATCCAGCTTGAATTTCTGATAATACCTGACAACATACTGCTGCAACCATTTTTTAATTATCTTCAGCAAAATTTTACTTGCTTGTGATATTAATGATATTATTTGATACTTTTCACATTCTTTTGGATCACCTTTCTTTGGAATGAACACAAATATAAATTTCTTCCTGTGGGTTAGCCATTGAAAGCCCTGTGAACAGCAGTGAATTTCTAGGTAGGTATTTTTAATTCTTACCACACCAAACAAGGTTTTTCAGTATTATTTTGCACAGTCAATCATGTAAAGTGACTCATTAATTCCATTTTGTTTTTGTTGGAGACATCCTTCTTGGAAATCTCCTTTAATCAACACTTCTCAGAAGGAAGGTTGAGCAATCTACTTCCGTAGTATACCACCTGGGAAACCCAAGAAGGGGTTGCTATGAGTCAAGTCCAACTTGATGGCACAAAACAACAACAACAGTGGTGAAGTGGTTGATGCATTAGACTGCTAACCAAAAGATCAGTGGTTCAAACTCACCAGCTGATCCACGGAAGAAAGATGAGACAGTCTTCTATAAAGACTTATAGCTTTAGAAATGTTATGAAGCAGTTCTACTCTTTCCTTTATGGTCCCTGTGAGTTGGAATCAACTTGATGGCAGTGAGGTTTTTTTTTTTTTTTTTTTTTTCTGGTTTATAGAGGATTTACTATCATAAGCATATGGAAGTAATTTATTTTCTAACTTATTTATACTTGATTTCTCATCATATCTATGACACACATTTTTGTAATTTTCTCCCCATCCCCAGAATCAATGATAATCCTCTTTAGTAGGAAGATTAAGAAAAACATTGTTTAATGATTACCCCTAAAAGTTCAGTTGCTAAAACAGTCTTAAAAGTACGTGACACAACTATTTAATTACATGATTTTTGTTAGAATATTAGATGCAATTACTTTATTTTATATTTTATTATTATTACTTGAGGGATATTGAAAAGTAAGCACTTTAATTGTAGGAGCTATATAGAACACAAATAGAGATTATTACTTGAGTTTCATCAACACAACTGCAATTTTTTTTTCTGTTGGCAACAGAAGTGTTGCAGCTTTAACAATATAATTACTTCCTTTCTATAATAAGGTCTTGGTATTTCTCTTAAATGCTGAGGGACATAATTGAAATTACATTCATAATATATTGTCATGAATTAGCCACAGCTGATATTAGATTGCTGTTAAGGGGTTTTGCAACCTAAATTAAAATGCTTCCTATTTTTAATATAATAAGAAATATTTTGCTAATTCTTACAAAAATGAGGCAAATATCACATTCATGTATAGTTTATTTTAAATTAAGTTTAACAGAAAATAAATCGGAATAATACTTGCAAATTATAGACACATGATAAAACAATTTGAGAAAACCTATCTATTTTACCTTTAACAAAGTTAATTTAGCTCTGAAGTATAGAAATAAGAAAGGAGATCTAAATAGAAAATGTCTAGTAATTAAAGTTTGAAAGAGCCAAATGAACTCATATCAGTTTTATAAAACCTAAGCATTTCCCATATAGTAATGACATTGTGTAAGAGTTTAATTATAAGTTGTTTTTATGTACTTTCACCAAAATAGCTAGTATTTTGTGCAAAGCCTCCTTTAACTGACAGATCAGTGGATATTTTCTTCAGATAAAATTTAACTTGTATTTTAATTATTCATAAATTAGTAGGTTGAAATCATATTCACAGATATTGAAAGATCACTAACAGAAATAATTCTTAAATTAGACTCAGTGAGTGATTTAATTAGCTATAATTAGTATTGATTATAAAATTCTTGTACTTATTAAGCCTTCATACTTCTTCACTAGAAGTAATTCACTTCACTTTTCAGGAGATCCTTAAGGTTTTTTTTTTTTTTTTTTCCCAATAACCGGCTTAGTCCATTTCTAATTAAGTTTTACCAGGCCCCAGTGTGAGCAAATGTGATTCAAATAACCCCTAAAATGACACATCAGTTCCAGTTCTGACATCTTAGCACCATTTTCCCTCCTTCTACCTATATGCTTCAAGTGACAAGGGCTTAAAAGCTTGGGAATTCGTAGTTCCTTGATGATGCAATGAGAGTTTAAGTTTCACCAATCAGACTTGGCATTTTCCTGTAAGTCACCTGTTGAGGAGCTACAGGCAGTGAGTTAGATCCTCAGTGGGGGTTTTCTGAAACTGAAAATGGGTTTCTCTGACCTCTAGTTTTGTGCAAATAATTCTCATATCAAATTCCATTCTATCTGAAATCTCTAAAACAATTTGGGGAGCTCCGGTGGTTTAGTGCATTTTACTGCTAACCAGAAAGCTTGTGGTTCAAACCCACCCACCACTCCAGCGAAGGAAGACTGGTCAATCTATTTCCATAGAGATACCACCTCAGAAACCCAAGGAGGAGTCGCTGTGATTCGCGTCTGACTTGATGACAGTGAATTTAGAGTTTTTAGAACATTTTGTGTTTTCTTGACTAAATCCTGACTGATAAACAATGTACAGACCCTGAGCCAAGCTAAAAGATATGAAAGCCTCTTGGTTACAAGTGTCTTAAATACATTAATAAAAAGCCTATAAATAGGAGCTCTGGTGGCGTAGCGCCTAAGGCACTTGACTGCTAACCAGAAGGTTGGCGGTTCAAACCCACCAGCCACTCCTCGGAAGGAAGAT
>NW_006922604.1:216604-233850 GCF_000298275.1 Orycteropus afer afer
AAAAAAAAAAAAAAAAAAGCTTTATTTCCAACTGGCTGATTGTATCCTAAAAACTTATTTCTAAAGAAACTCCCTACATGCAGATATATACATATTATTAAACAGAAAAAGCCAAGAAAACATCTCTAAAAATGTGAAATCAGTTTTTCCTTTATAAGTCTACAAGAAAAACAAAGAAAAAATAAAAAAAAAAAGAAAGCTCCTAATTTAAAAGAGGTTTTAGGTTTTAGCTACTTTATTTACCTAAACACAAATCATTCCCTTTGTTAGTTTTGTTCCTTTTTTGGTGGTGTGCAGGAGGGCGTAGAAACGCTCAGAAGACAATAGCACTGAGATTTTCCCCACATGTATCAGCACAATTCAACCCATACCAGGTCTCCATGACCTCCAGGCAGCTTCTCTAAATTCTTCCTCTGCTTTATTAAAGCAGGCCATTCATGCTGTGTCTCCACTTTAAGTTCTTCCACGTCTCCCCACCATTTGTAGAATTACACTCAAGTTCCACCACACTGCACATATTTTCCACTTGCTATACCCCATGGTTTGTCTAACTTTATTCCCCACAGCTTTCTTCACTTACCTGACACTCCAGGCATATAAAACGATTGCTTTTCCCTTTGTATGCAATGATGTCTCTTGCCTCTGAAAGTCTTCACAGACTGTGCCCTCTAGAGAAAGGCATTACCTACATTATCTGTCTTCTGAACCCCTATTCATCACTTTTTGAGGGCCACCTAAGCATTAGTTACTCTGTTGAGCCTCTCTGATTTCCTCTTTATTGGTTGTGCATATCTGGATGTTAAAAATTATGATAGTGCAGAATTTCAGAGTAAGGAAATTCCATAGTGGCTGTCAAGGAGAGCGTTGTGGAGAAAATATTGTTGTTGTTGTTATGTGCCGTCAAGTCAGACCTGACTCATAGTGACACCTCCTTGGGTTTCTGAGGCAGTATCACTACGGAAGTAGATTACCCCATCTTTCTTCTGAGGAGTAGCTGGTGGGTTTGAACCGCCAGCCTTCTGGTTAGCAGTAAAGTGCCTTAGGCACTATGCTACCAGAGCTCCTGGAGAAAATATAGTACTGAAGTAAAAAGGAAGCTAGTTGTTAATTATACAATATTATTATTTAGCACATGAGAAATACTTTCAGGACAGTCAAATTTTAAATAAACAGAGGGAAAGTGCTTTATACAATGGTTTTTACTTCTAAAAGAAAGATAAGTATAAATATTAAAATGAGTTATGTCAAAAAGGAATTCAGCCCAGAAACTAAGAATTTGATGTTTGATGAATAATTCTATTTTCACCATCATCATCTTCATTATAATTCTTTCCTTTTTTTTAATAATAATTCTTGTACAAAATTAGAGGACTCCCTTTTTTTTATCATTGCACAAAGCTCCTCAAGAGCAATCAATGATGTTTTGAATTGTTGTTGTTGTTACATGCCTTCAAATTGTCTCATAGTGACCCTATGCATGCAGAACGAAACACTGCCCGGTCCTGTGAGAGCTTCACAATCTTTGCTATACCTGAGCTCATCATTACAGTCACTGTGTCTATCCATCTCATTGAGGCCTTCCCCTCCTTTGTTGACCCTCAACTTTACCAAGCATGATATCCTTCTCCAGAAAACGGTTCCTTCTGTCAACATGACCAAAGTAGGTGAGATGAAGTCTGGCCATTCTTGTTTCCAAGGAGTATTCTGGCTGCATTTCCTCCAGGAAATATTTGTTAGTCCTTTTAACAGACCATGGTACTCTCTTAACATTCTTCTCTAGCACTACAACTCAAAAGCATCAACTCTTCTTTGGTCTTCCTAATTCATTGTTGAGCTCTCACGTGCATAAGAGGCAATTGAAAATGCCATGGCTTGGGTCAGGCACACTTTAGTCTTCAAGGAGACACCCTTGATCCTCATCACTTGAAAGAGGTCCTTTGCAGAAGATTTGCCCAATGCAATACATTGTCTGATTTCTTGACTGCTGCTTCCATTGGTGTTGAATGTAAAACAAGTAATATGAAATCCTTGACAACTTCAATCTTAGAACCAGTTGTAAGGATTTTTGTTTTCTTTATATTGGGGAGTAATCCAGTCTGCAGACTGTAGTCTTTAATCTTTGTCAGTAAATGCTTCAAGTCATCCTCACTTTCTGCAAACAAAGTTGTTTCATCTCCATAACACAGGTTGTTAATGAGTCTGTCTTCAATCCCGATGCCATGTTCTTCTTCATATAATCCAGCTTCTCAGATTATTGGCTCAGCATACAAATTGAATAAGTATGGTGAAAGGATACAACCTTGACACACTCCATTCTTGATTTTGAAACATACAGTATCCCCTTGTTCTGTTCGAATGACAGCCTTCTGGTCTATATACATAAGTACAATCAAGCATTCTTGAATTCCCTTTCTTCTCAATGTTAACCACAATTTGTCATGATCCACACAATTGAATGCCTTGACATAGTCAATAAAACATCAGTAAACATTTTTCTAGTATTCTTTGCTTTCAGCAATGATCTCCTTGGTTCCACATCCTCTTCTGAATCCAGCTTGCATTTCTTGAAGTCTTCTGTCAATATACTGCTACAAACATTTTTGAATTATCTTCAGCAAGGTTTTACTTGCATGTGATACTAATGATATTGTTTAATAATTTCCACATTCTGTGGAATCACCTGTCTTTGGAATGGATACATTCCATTCCAGAAATATGGATTTCTTCCAGTCAGTTGGCCAGATAGCTCTCTTCCAGAACTCTTGGCATAACTGAGTGAGTGCTTCCAGTGAGGCAACTGTTTGTTGAAAAATCTCAATGGGTATTCCATCAATTCCTGGAGACTTCTTCTTTGTCAATTCCTTCAGTGTAGCTTCAATGTCTTCCTACAATACCATTGGTTCTTGATCATATGTCACCTCTTGAAATGGATTAATATCAACCAATTCTTTTTGGTACAGTTCTTGACTCGGTATATTACTTCCATCTTCTTTTGATGTTTCCTGTATCATTCAGAATTTTGCTCATATAATCTTTTAATATTGCAGTTCAAGGCTTAAATTTTTCCTCTGATCTTTCAGCTTGAGAAATGCCAAGTGTGTTCTTTTCTTTTGGTTTTATAACTCCAGGTCTTTGCATGTTTCATTATAATAATTGACTTTGTGTGCTCGAGCTGATCTTTGAAATCTTCTGTTCAGCTCTTTATTTTGTCATTTCTTCCATTTGCTTTAACTACTCTCCAGTCAAGGGAAAGTTTCAGAGTTTCTTCTGACATCCATTTTGGTCATTTCTTCCTTTTCTGTCTTTTTCATGACCTTTTGCTTTTTTCATGAATGATACTCTTAAATCATCCCACAATTCCTCTAGTTTTCAGTCACTGGTGTTCAATGCATCAAATCTATTATTTAAGTGATCTCTAAGTTCAGGAGGGATATTATCAAGGTCATATTTTGGCTGTTTGGATTATAAATCTATATTAATATATTCTCATACTTTTCACTTCCTAAAGAAGGTTGTTTTACATTACATGATGGAACACATAGACCATCTCAGACACAAATACATATGCAAATAAACAAAAGTAAAATCTTGCTGAAGATAATTCACAAACAGTTGCAGCAATACATTGACAGAAAACTTCCAGAAATGCAAGCTGGATTCAGAAAAGTATGTGGAACAAGGAATATCATTGCTGATGTCAGATGGGTCTTGGCTGAAAGAAAAGAATGTCATCAAGGTGTTTACTTATATTTTATTGATTATGCAAAAACATTTGACTATGTGGATCATAATAAATTATGGATAACATTGAGAAGAATGGGAATTCCAGAACACTTAATTGTACTCATGAGGAACCTGTACATAGACCAGGAAGCTGTCTTTCAAACAGAAATAGGGAATACTGTATGGTTTAAAATCAGGAAGGGAGTGTGCCAGGGTTGTATCCTTTCACCAGATTGTGCTGACCAAATAATTTGAGAAGCTGAACTCTACGAAGAAGAACACAGCATCAGAATTGGAGGAAGACCCATTAACAACCTGTGATATGCAGACAACACAACCTTGCTTGCTGAGAGTGAAGATGACTTGAAGCACTTACTGATGAATATTAAAGACTACAGTTTGCAGTATGGATTACACCTCAACATAAAGAAATTGAAAATCCTCACAACTGGACCAATAAGCAGTATCACGGTAAATGGAGAAAATTTTGAAGTTAAACATTTCATATTACTTGGTTCCACAATCAACACCAATGGAAATAGCAGTCAAGAAATCAGATGTATTGCACTGGGCAAATTTGCTGCAAAAGAATTTTTTAAAGTGCTTAGAAGCAAAGATGTCTCTTTGAAGACTAAGGTGCACCTAACCCAAACCATAGTGTTCTCAATTGCCTCATATGCATGTGAAAAGTGGACAATGAATAAAGAAAACCAAAGAAGAGTTGATGTTTTTGAGTTGTGTTAGTGAAGAATACTGAAAGTACCATGGACTAACAGAACTATCAAATCTGTACTGGATTAAGTGCAGTCATAATGCTTCTTGAAGGCAAGAATGGCCCAACTTCATCTAATCCACTTCGGTCATGTTGTCAGAAGGGACCATTCCCTGGAGGAGGAGATGTTTGGTAAAGTGGAGGGTAAATGTAAAAGGGGAAGGCCTTCAATGAGATGGATTGACACAGTGGCTGCAACAATGGGTTCAGGTGCAGTAAGCATTGTGAGGCTGACACAGGACTGGGCAATGTTTTGTTCTGTTGTACATAGGATCACTATGAGTCAAAACTGACTCTAAGGCACCCAAGGACAACAACAACAAAAATTTACAAAGAAAATGACAATAAAGTCATCTGAAGGATTCTTGAATGAATTTACCAACTCAAAGAATATAAAATGGTCACGAAATAAAAGCAATGTTTGTAAAGGGCTATCTTGGTAAAGAATTTCTCTATGGTTGAGAGACTCCATTCTCCTCTCTCCCTCATCATGCACCATACCACACACACACATAAAGGTGGAGAAATGAGGACATGCTTGAGCTCTTGGCTTCAAATCTGGTAAAAGGGACTTTTTGGAAAACAGACAAGGAGCTTGAAATGATTTCCTGGCAGTGGGAAGACATGGAAGGCTGGTGTCTGACTTAAAAATTAGGAAGAAGCCTGTGCCATTTCAATTGACCTGACAAATTATTTTTAAGGGTTAAAAATCTATTTATTTGGCTCAGGAACTGTAAAACAAGTTTGATCTTTGAAAAGGACTTATTTTTATTTAAATGGTGTTTTCTGTAGCTTTCCTTTTATCGAGTTTTCCATTTGACAGCTGCTAGTGTATTTTGCATTACTTTAATGATATCTCACCAGATATAAAACTGTGAGCCATTGGAAGACTATAAACTTTGGAGCCAAGTAGAGGCATGTGGAGTTTGGAGATGTGATTTACCTTTTCTAAGTTTCATATTCCAATATGAGGACAATAATGACTTTTCTCAAGAATTGTGATTATTAAATGAGATTATGTTGAGAGTGTGTTTACAATGCTTCAAACACACAGTAGGTGCTTAGGAAATTCCAGCTTCTTTCTCTCCTTTGTTTAATCTAAATTTAAATGAGAAAGCACTCTGTTTATGGTTTTCGGGCTAGAACAGTCTTGTCTTAGAACTACTTCATGAATAAGAATCCAACAGTCAATAAAATCATTCTTATATTTCTCAAAAATTTTAAGCTGAGATAACAGAGAACTTTCATATAAGCAATTAAAAGACCCCAATATAAACTAACATTACTTCAGCTACTGGGAACATTCAGTTGAAAATGAGCTTGAATATCATGAAGGTAATCCAATAGCTAGGGAAGAAGAAGGATGAAGGATGAGAAACAAAGACTGGTGGAAGGAAATATAATAAGAATAACAAGATGTATGGTAGTACCTGACAGTTTACTCTCTGACAAGCTCTATGCTGAATATGTGTTTTATTTGCTTTTGATCCCTCCAAGAACTCTGTTGTAGGTGCTATTACTTTTAGCCGTGCTTTATAAATGGATAAATTAGATTAAGTTATTTACTATTAAGTGAGGTGACTCTTGGATTTGAATGCTTTCAACCTTAATCTGAGTCATCTGCATAATCATTAAACCAGGAAGAGGTCAAGATGGGGACAAATTGGATCAGATCAGATCACATTAGAGTCTTGGGCTATATTTGTTGAGAAAAGACAGCCAAGAGAATAATAGAAGACAAAGAAGTGTTACTAATATTTATGAGATTAATATTTATCCTTGAATCCCTTCAATATTAGGTTAGGTTTTTGCTCCCCCCTCTGGACCTTCCTGATAAATCATTTCTTGGAAAATTCATAAAATGGTTATAAAGTGAAAATTCTTCAATACGTTCTGGTTTTCTACTTCAAATCCAGATCCACAAGGCAAATTCTTATTGAAGGGTTAATAAAATTAAACTTCACAATAATTTACACTCAGCCAAAATGGAATATTACCAAAAAAATAAATAAATAAAAAATCCAGACTATCAGACTTCTGAAAATAGTTAATGACTACTGTCTGACTCCTGTAAAAAGTTATGTTATAGGGACACCATGACCTCAAGCAAGAAACAAACTGACCAAAAGGAGAGAACGAGCTGATTGTGGAGTTTGACTGACTAAAACCTCTGACATCTTCAACCTTGAGACAAACGAATGAGAAGTTCAGAGAGAAGAAAAAAAAGACCTTAACTCAGACAATCTCTCGTTAGTCTCTCAACACAGAGAGTTAACCCACTTGCTTTGATGCTTGCATCTCTTAAATAAATTAACCTTTTCTATTTCTTTGCCTGATTTCTTTCAGCATTGGCAACCCAACCTTACACTTATAAGCCAACACGTTGTTGTTGTTGTTGTTGTTGTTGTTATGTGTCGTCGAGTCGGCTCTGACTCATAGCGACCCCTCCTTGGGTTTCCGAGGCAGTATCACTACGGAAGTAGGATTGTCCAACCTTCCTTCTGAGGAGTGGCTGGTGGGTTTGAACCGCCAGCCTTCTGGTTAGCAGTCAAGTGCAACACGTTATTCCACAGCATTTAAACATCTTCTCTAGAACCAGACCGTGGGTTTCAAATCTTTCCTCCAACATTTCTTTGCTATATAACCTGGAGCAAATTGCTTAATTTCTATGCACCTCAGTATACTTATTTATATATTGTGGAACAAACAAAAAAAAATTAATAAAAAAAAGAGAAAGAAAGAAATGTTGCTGGTAATTTTAGTGTGAAGATTAAATCAGTTAATCTATGTACTATGTAGTGTGTTTAGAACAGTTCCTGGTCATTATAAATGTTCATAAAATATTCATACAAAAAATCTTAATTAACAGAATATTCTAATAAAGATATGATATACCTTCTGTCAATTTCTTATTAATAAATTCAAAATTATAAAAACTGAAGACTAAAGTAAAATCTAAACTTTATGAAAAGTTATATTAATTGGATCATGAATATAAAGAGATCAGAGAGCATATGATGACTTGCAAAAAGGGCATGGAGGCAGCATCTTCTTACCTCTTCTAACTTCACAAGAGGAAGACAGAATCACCACCAGCAACCAAAGACTTATTTCTGTGGACCAGACATGCCATCACCCTCCAGCCTTTTTATGAACTTTGACACTAACCATCACCCTTCCCACTATACTCACTACTTCTCTGCTGGGTTCAATAATTCATTGCAATGGCCATGCAGAACTCATAGCCAATACTCATGATTATGGGGTTTATCAGGGAAGTAACAGACTACAATTCAGGTTAAGGAACGTGTTCAGGATACAATTCTTTGATCAAGATAGTCTCCCCTCTGCTATGCTCTTAGACATGCCTCTCTGGTCCTTGGCCTTTGGGTATCATCTCTGCCTCTGTGTACCAGGTAAGCCTGCCACTCTGTCTAATGCTTCTTGGTTCTACTTCCACCATCTCTCCATAGAGGTGTGTCTCCACTCTTCTGAAAATAATTAATGACTGCTCTCTGACTCTTGTAAAAAGTTATCTTATAGGCACACCGTAACTGCAAGGAAGAAGCAAACTAACTGAAAGGAGAAAATGAGCCTATTGTGGGGTGTGGCTGACTAAATTCTATGACATCTTTTATTGGGGGGCCGTCTTTCCACAGGGTGTCTCTCAGCCAAGGAAGTCCAGTGCAGAGATCTCGGGTCCAAGGATGTGCTACACTTCACCTCCAGTTGTTCTCTCTTTGTGGCAGTGAGAGGCCCTCTCTGCCTCTAAACAACAACAAAAAAAGAACAAAATCCAGAACTCACTGCCATCAAGTCAGATCTGACTGATAGGAACCCCTCCTTGGGTTTCTGAGATGGTATCACTATGGAAGTATATTGCCCAATCTTCCTTCTAAGGAGTGGCTGGTGGGTTTGAACCACCAACCTTCAGGTTAGCAGTCAAAGGCCTTAGGCACTACACCACCAGAGCTCCCTCTCTATTTCCAGGAGGCTCATTTTAAGCCTAGCAGAGTGACAAAACTAACCAACACATCATCAGAGTTCTACACACCTTATTTGCATGGTCCCACCCAGTAATCTAGTAGGAATTGTAAAGACTATGGCTAGAAAACCATACCAAGTAATTCACTGCACCACAGGCCACCTCCTGGCTTTTCTAGCCATTGTGTTTTTTATGCTTCAAAAATTAACATCCTCTTCACAATCAGTTTAAAAATAAACATATCCATGAAAGTATGTAAGCCAGCCACTTCATGCCTTTATCTACCTCATTTTTAGATAGGCAATTTCTAATTTGCCATCCCTATCAAATCAGAATGTTTTGTCAGAAAGAATGTTTCAAGATCAATCCTGAAGTATAATGCTGCCACTGATAGGATAATATTCATATGACTACAAGGAGAGTCAGTTAATACTACTATTATTCCAATTTACACACCAACAACTAAAGGCAAAGATGAGGAAATTGAAGATTTTTACCAACTTCTGCAGCCTGAAATTGACCAAACATGCAATCAAGATGTGCTGATTATCACTGGTGATTGGAATGCAAAAGTTGGAAGCAAAGAAGAATCACTGGTAGCTGGAAAATCTGGCCTTGCTGATAGAAAGAAATAATGCTGGAGATTACATGATAGAATTTTGCAAGACCAGCATCTTATTCATTGCAAACACCTTCTTTCAACAGCACAAACAGCAGCTATACACATAGACTTCACCAGATGGAGTATACAGGAATCAGATTGACTACATTTGTGGCAAGAGGTGATGGAGAAACTCAATATCTTCAGCCAGGAAAAGGTCAGAAGTTGATTGTGGAACAGATGATCAACTGCTCATATGCATGTTCAAGTTGAAGTTGAAGATAATTAAAGCAAGACTGCAAGAGCCAAAATATGACCTTGATAATATACCTCCTAAATTTAAAGACCATTTGAAGAAGAGATTTGATGTATTGAACACCAATGACTGAAAACCAGAAGAATTGTGGAATGACATTAAAAGCATCACCCATGAAGAAAACAAAGGGTCATTAAAAAGACAGGAAAGGAAGAAAAGATGAAAGTGGATATCAGAAGAGACTCTGAAACTTGCCCTTGAATGGAGAGTCACTAAAGCAAATTGCAGAAATGACAGGATAAAAGAGCTAAACAGAAGATTTCAAAGAGCAACTTGAGTAGACAAAGTTAATTATTATAATGAAATGTGCAAAGACCTGGAGTTTGAAAGCCAAAAGGAAAGAACACACTTGGTATTTCTCAAGCTGAAAAAATTGAAGAAAAAATTTAAGGCTTGAGTTGTAATATTGAAAGTTTCTATGAACAGTATATTAAATGATGCAGAAAACATCAAAAGAAGATGGAAAGAATACACAGAGTCACAGTTCCAAAAAGAATTGGTCAATGTTCATCCATTTCAGGGGGAGAACCAATGGTATTGAAGGAAAACATCAAAGTTGCACTGAAGAAGTGGTGAAAAACAAATCTCCAGGAATTGACAGGAATTGACATTGAGATCTTTCAACAAACAGTTGTTGCACTTACTTGGCACTTACTTGGCTATGCCAAGAGATTTGGAAGACAACAACCTGGCCAACTGACTGGAAGAGATCCATATCTGTACTTATTGCAAAGAAAGGTGATCCCACACAATGTGGAAATTATCGAACAACATCATTAATATCACACATAAGTAAAATCTTACTGAAGATAATTCAAAAATGGTTGCAGCAATATATTGACAGAGGACTTCCAGAAATGCAAGCTATTCAGATGAGGACATGGAATGAGAGATATCATTGCTAATGTCAGATGGATCTTGGCTCAAAACAAAGAACACTAGAAAGATGTTTACTTGTGTTTTATTGAATATGCAAAAACATTAGATTGTTTGGATCATAACCAACTATGGATATCACTGAGAAGAATGGCAATTCCAGAACACTTAATTGTGCTCATAAGGAATTGTACATAAATCAGGAGGCTGTCATTTCAAACAGAACAAAGGGACATTGCATGGTTTAAAATCAAGAAGGGAGTGAATTAGGGTTGTATCCTTTCACCATACTTATTCAACCTGTATGCTGAACAAGTAATCAAGAGAAGCTGGACTATATGAAGAAGAATGTGAATCAGGATTGCAGGAAGACTCGTTAACAATCAATGTTATGCAGGTGACACAACTTTGCTCGCTAAAAGTGAGGATGACTTGAAACCCTTACTGAAGATGGAAGACTGTAGTCTGCAGTATGGATTACACCTCAATATAAAGAAAACAAAACTCCTCACAACTGGACCTACAAGTAGCATCATGATAAATGGAGAAAAGATTGAAGTTGTCAAAGACTTCATGTTACTTGGTTCTACAATCAACATCAATGGAAGCAACAGTCAAGATATCAGACACCATATAGCATTGGGCAAACCTGCTGCAAAGGACCTCTTTCAAGTGCTGAAGAGCAAAGATATATCTTTGAAAACTGAGGTGTGCTTGACACAGGCCATGGTATTTTCAATTGCTTCCTATGCATGTGAGAGCTGGACAATGAATAAGGAAGACTGAAAGAGTCGATGCTTTTGAGTTGTGGTTTGGCAAAGAATGCAGAAAGTACCATGGACTGCTAAAAGAACTAATGAATCCGTTCTGGAAGAGGTGTAGCTGGAATTCTCCTTGGAAGCTAGAATGGGCAGACTTCATCTCACCTACTTTGTTCATGCAGTCAGAAGGGACCATTCCCTGGAGAAGGATACCATGCTTGGTAAAGTGGAGGAACAACGAAAAAGGGGAAAACCCTTGAGATGGATTGACACGATGGCTACAACAATGGACTCAGGTATATCAAAGATCATGAGACTGGCACAGGACTGGGCAGTGTTTCTTTCTGCTGTACAGGAGGTCACCACGAGTCAGAGACAACTCGACAGCACCTAACAACAACAGCAACATGGCTAGAAAAGTCATACCAAGTAATTCACTGCATCCCATGCCTGTACCCCATGAGTTACAATTTCTGAGACAACAAATAGAGCCCACATATGTGTGTACTTTTGGGACGAGGCAGTCATGTCGACTAGTGGTAACAAAGACTTACTAATCTTCACCATTGAGGAAAATGACTTCTGAACAAGAGCCTAAGTCTTGCCCTCTTTCTCACTTCCTGTCTCTTCTCTTTGTACTGTTTTTTTCTTTTTTTAATTTTAATTTAATTTTTTTTTTTTATTGTTGTTCAGTCTTTTCAAAAACTGGAATGCCAGTCCTACAAACAAACAGGAAATGAAGGAGGGAGTGTAAAGATGCCTTACATCACGGAATGTTTAATTGCCTAAGGATAAGTTTATAAATGGGACAAAAAAAAGTTACTAGGATCAGTTTCTGACAGGACTGGGAAGATTGCTCATTCATGTATAAATTTTTTTTAAAGAAATTTAAACTGCAAATTATTTAAAAATTCAATCTTTAAGTTTTTTCAAAGAATAAATTCAAACTTGAGATCTGAAATCCTCTAATATTAGAAAACCCAATAATAAAATCAGAAGCTCTGACTTCACTTACCTTTGCAGACCCACAAGAGATAAGTATATACTAAGCTCAAGCCTAAAACTCAGTCTGTATAGAGAATTATCTCTTCAAGTCTTTAAGGTTGTTAAAAAACCAAATTAAAAAAAAAAAAAAGAAAACATTAACTCATTGCCATGGCATTGATTTGACTCATAGCGATAGTAAACCGTCCTTGGATTTCCGAGGTGGTATTTCTATGGAAGAAGATTGCCCAAACTGGTTTTTCCATAGAGTTGCTGGTGGGTTTGAACCACCAGTCTTCTAGTTAGCAGTCAAATGCCTTTGAGCTATGCCACCAGAGCTCCCACCAGAATCTAAATATTTACAGTGAAATTGAATTAAAAATTTTTGCCTCTGTTTAAATCTGAGTAGGGTCAGCACTGCATTCTGCTACCTCTGGTATGGGGACAGTGAAGAAGGAAACAACAAAGACTTCTGCAAACATATCATACTGATTTTAGGTAGAAATAATATTTAACAGTTTAGAAGCTGAATATCTGAGAGCAATTCCAAAGGTTAAAAAGCAAACTGAAAGTCCTAGGATGAGAAGTCATGACATCATTACTAAATGCAAAGGTTTTTTTTGTTTTTTTTTTTTTCATTGAGGCAGAGGATATAATAGAGCAGTGGGGCACCTGAAAACAATCTCTCAGTGCTCAGATACCTAACACTCTTTGATATATTGTTTCCGGAATAAGGCAAACTTTTAATTTCAGCAGGGTTTCACCAGGTACTTCACATGAACATGAGTTAAATTATAGGTATATGTATTATTCCACCACTTGGGTTTTCCAAATTATGAAGCAACTGTTTCACATACTTACTGGCCACATCTTTAACTCTCTGTGTGTACATATGCATATGTGTTTACCGTATGGTTAGAGAATGATGGGAATTCAGTCTGTTCAAAAGTGGTGGTAAAATAGGTCTATTCTGTCCTTCTACAACTCCAGACATAATAGCAAACATAACAAAGATAATTTTGTGGCCCAGGTTATCCTGAAGTACCCATAAGCCACATAAACCAGAAATAAAATTAATTTTCAATGGAACCAAATTATTCCTCTTGTATGGATCATCCCTCTAGTCTTCTGCTACATCAGAAAAAACCTCCAGAGTCTGTCCATCTCTCTCTTTCTCTATTTATGTTCTAACAAGACTCAATAGCTCTCAGGTGGCTTGAGAATTTGGTTTTTAGATTATGTATGATACTGCTTTCTATAAAGGGGAGTATTTCTGCCTTTCTATCACTGGTATCTGGCAACTTATTAAAATTAAGTGAACATTTAATTTTTCAAATGAACCTTAAACATGTCACAGATTCTCAAAGCATATAATATTGTAATAATCCAGCATAATTTCTGGCACCAAGGCCAAATTTTCCAACTACTATTGATTTTTTGTTTTGTTCTGTTGTGCATGGGGTCGCTATGAGTCAGAAACGACTCAACAGCACTTAACAACAACAACAATAAACTGATTCTTCTTTGTTTCCAACTTTTGCATTCCAGTCACCAGTGATAATTAACACATCTTGATTGTACATTCAGTCAATTTCAGACTGCAGAAGTTGATAAAAATATTCAATGTCCTCATCTTTGTCTTTGGTGGTTGGTGCATAAATTTGAATAATAGTGGTATTAACTGGTCTTCCTTGTAGGTATATGGATATTATCCTATCACTGACAGCATTGTACTTCAGGACAGATCTTGAAACATCTGTTGTGATAATGAATGTGACACCATTCCTCTTCAAAATGTCATTCCTGGCATAGTAGATCCTATGGTTATCTGATTCAAAGTGGCCCAAACCAGTCCGCTTCAGCTCAGTAATGCTTAGCATATCAATCTTTATGCTTTCCATTTCATTTTTGACAACTCCCAATTTTCCTAGATTCATATTTTGTACATTCCATGTTCCGATTATTAATGGATGTTTACAGCTAGTTTGAGTCATGTCACATCAGCAAATGGACGTCTTGAAAGGTTTGCTTTGTCCATATCAGTAAGGTTGGTCCTACTTTGAGGATGTAGCTCTTTCCTAGTTGTATTTTGAAAGGCTTCTGTCATAAAGGGCTCATTCTTCTGCACTGTATCGGATAATGGTTCCAAGCTATTCATAAAGTTGCATAGTAATGTATCAGACAATGTTTCTCTGCTATTCATAAGGTTTTTCTTGGCCAACACTTTGAGAAGTGGATGGTCTCTTCCTTTTTCCTAGTCTATCTCAGTCTGTAAGCTGCATAGAAACCTGTGCACCATGTGCAACCCTGCCAACACTTGAAACACCAATGGAACAACCTCAAGCCTCAAGGGAACATGCAAGACACAATGGTAAAACACACTGACAGAAAAGTTTTCTCCCTTACCTGGATTCTGGCACAGCTCTGCACTGTTGTCTCCCTGGCTTCCTTTTTCCCACTTTCCTGGCTTATGGGTGTAGGGTTTGGGTCCCTCCCCTTACCTGGATCCCTGGCTGTTGCTCTGTTCTGTCATCCCCTCTGGCTTCTATTTTCTCTGCTTTCCTGGATGGGCGAGGTGGGGCCTAGGTTGCTCCCCTTACCTGGATCCCTGGCTGCTGCTCCGCTGCATTGTCACCTATGGCTCCTATTTCCCTTGCTTTCCTGACTGGTGGGGGTGGGGCCCAAAATGACTTATTCATTGTAAATACCTTTTTGCAACAACACAAACAGTGGCTATACATGTGGACTTCACCAGATAGAGTACTCAGGAATCAGATTGACTACGTCTGTGGCAAGAAGTGATAGAAAAGCTCAATGTCTTCAGCCAAAACAAGGCCAGGAGCTGATTGTGGAAAAGACCATCAATTCCTCATATGCAAGTTCAACTTGAAGATTAAGACAATTAAAACAAGTCCACAAGAGCCAAAATATGACCTGAAATATATCCCTCCTGAATTTAGAAACAATCTAAATAGATTTGATGCATTGAACACCAGACCAAAAACAAGATGAATTGTGGGATGACATCAAGAACATCATCCATAAAGAAAGCAAGAGGTCATTAAAAAGACGAGAAAAGAAGAAAAGACCAAAATGGATGTCAAAGACACTCCAAAACTTGCTCTTGAACAGAGAGTAGCTAAAGCAAATGGAAGAAATGACAAGATAAAAGAACTGAACAGAAAAATTCAAAAAGCAGCTCGAACAGACAAAGCCATTTACTATAATTAAATGTGCAAAGACCTGGAGTTGGAAAACCAATAGGAAAGAACACGCTGAGCATTTCTCAAGCTGAAAGAACTGAGGGAAAAATTTAAGCCTCGAGTTGCAATATTGAAAGATTGTATGGGGAAAATATTGAATGATGCAGGAAACATCAAAAGAAGATGGAAGGGATACACAGACTCACTGTACCAAAAAGAACTCTTGATCTTCATCCATTTCAGGTAGTGGCATATGATCAAGAACCAGTGGTATTGAAGGAAGAAGTTGAAGCTGCACTGAAGGAATTAGTGAGGAACAAAGCTCCAGGAATTGACAGAATGCCCATTGAGATATTTCAACAAACTGATGCCCCACTGGAGGCAATCACTCGGTTATGCCAAAATATTTGGAAGACAGCTACCTGGCCAACTGACTAGAAGAGATCTGTAATTGTGCCCATTCCAAAGAAAGGTGATCCCATAGAATGTGGAAATTATCAAACAATATCATTAATATTGCACACAAGTAAAATTTTAATGAAGATATTTAAAAAATGGTTGCTGTAGTATACTGAAAGAGAACTTACAGATTCCAGGCTGGATTCAGAACAGGATGTGTAAGAAGGGATATCATTACTGATGTCAGATGGATCTTGGCTCAAAGCAAAGATTACCAGAAAAATGTTTATTTGTGTTTTATTGACTATGCTGAAGCATTTGATTGTGTGGATCATAACAAATTGTGGATAACATCGAGAAGAATGGGAATTCCAGAACACTTAATTGTACTTATGAGAAACCTACACATAGACCAGGAGGCTGTTGTTTGAACAGAGAAAGGGGACACTGCATGGTTTAAAATCAAGAAGGGAGTGCTTCAGGGTTGTATACTTTCACCACACTTATTTAATCTGTATGCTTAGCAAATAATCCGAGAAGCTGGACTATATGAAGAAGAACGTGGCATCAGGATTGGAGGAAGAGTCATTAACAACCTGTGATATGCTGATGACACAACTTTGCTTCCTCAAAGTGAGGATGACTTGAAGTACTTACTGATGGAGAGTGAAGAATACAGTCTGCAGTGTGGATTACATCTCAATATACAGAAAACAAAAATCCTCACAACTGGACCTGTATACAGCATCATGATGAATGGAGAAAAAATTGAAGTTGTTAAAGCCTTCACATTGCTTGGTTCTACAATCAACGCCAATGGAGGGACATCAGATGACATATAACACTGGGCAAGTCGGCTGCAAAGGACCTCTTTCAAGTGCTGAGGAGCAAAGATGTCTCCTTGAGGACTAATGTGTGCCTGAAACAAGCCATGATATTTTCAATCTCTTCCTATGCATGTGAGAGCTGGACAATGAATAAAGAAGGCCAAAGAAGAATTGATGCTTTTCAGATGTGGTGCAGGAGAAGAATACTGAAAGTACCATGAACTGCTAAAAGAACTAACACATCTGTCCTGGAGGAAGTGCAGCTAGAATGGTCCTTGGAAGTGAGAATGAACAGACTTCATCTCACCTACTTTGTTTATGTTGTCAGAAGGGACTATTTCCCGGAGCAGGATATCATGCTTGGTAAGGTGGAAGGTCGACAAAGGAGGGGAAGGCCCTCAATGAGGTGGACTTACACAGTGGCTGCAGCAATGGACTCAAGTATAGCAGGGATCATGGGGCTGGCATGGGACTGGGAAGTGTTTCATTCTGCTGTCCATAGGCTCACTATTAGTCAGAGACTACTCAACAGCATCTAACAATAACAACACAGTTGTTGTTGTATTGCTATTGTTGTTAGGTGCCACCTAGTTGGCTCCAACTCACAGTAGCCCTATGTACATCAGTACAAAATATTGCCTGATGCTGTACCAGCCTTACAATTCTTGCTATGTCTGAGTCCACCACTGCAACCACTGTGTCCATCCATCTCATAGAGGGTGTTGCCCTTTTTTGCTGACCACCACTTTACTAGTTGTATTAGCTAGGTTCTCTAGAGAAGCAAAACTAGTAAAGCTTA
>NW_006922604.1:234559-235946 GCF_000298275.1 Orycteropus afer afer
CCTTATTCATTGTCCATCTTTCACATACATATGAGGCTATTGAAAATACCATGGCTTGGGTTGCATGCACCTTATTCTTCAAAGTGACTTCTTTGCTCTTACAGTACTTTAAAGAGGTCTTGTGTGACTGATTTGCCAAGTGCATTATGACATCTGCTGCTGTTTCCATGGTGTTGATTTTGGATTCAAATATGAAATATTTGGGAACTTCAATCTTTTCTCCATTTACTGTGATGCTGCTTATTGGTCCAGTTGTGAGGATTTTCATTTTCTTTATGTTGAGGTATAATTGATCCTGCTGATTATAGTCTTTAATCTTCATGAGTAAGTGCTTCAAGTCAACTTCACTTTCAGCAAACAGGGTTGTGTCATCTGCATATCACAGGTTGTTTATGTTTCTTCCTCCAATCCTGATGCTGTGTTCTTTTTCATATAGTCCAGCTTGTCAGATTATTTGCTCAGCATACAAACTAAATAAGTATGATGGAAGGATACTACCCTGACACACTCCCTTCCTAATTATAAACCATGCAGTGTCTCCTTGTTCTGTTTGAATGACAGCCTCCTGGTCTAAGTACAGGTTACTCATGAATATAATTAAGTGTTCTGGAATTCTTATTCTTCTCAATGTTATCCAAAATTTGTTATGATCTTCAGAGTTGAATGTCTTCTTATAGTCAATAGAACACAAATAAATATCTTTCTGGTATTCTTTGTCTTTAGCCAAGATCCATCTGACATCAGCAATGATATTCCTTGTACAAGTCCCCTTCTAAAACCAGACAACATTTCTGGGTGTTCCCTGTCAATATACTGCTGCAACCATTTATGAATTATCTTCAGCAAGATTTTACTTGTGTGTGAGATTAATGACATTGTTCGATAATTTTCACATTCTGTGGCATCACCTCTCTTTGGAATGGGTACAAACATGGACCTCTTCCAGTCAGTCAGCCAGATATCTCTCTTTCAAATTTCTAGGCATAGATGAGTAAGTGTTTCTAGTGTGGCATCCATTTGTTGAAACATCTCAGTGGGTGTTCTGTCAATTCCTAGAGCCCTGTTTTTCATCAATTTCTTCAGTACAGCTTCAACTTCTTCCTTCAATACCATTGGTTCTTGATCATATGCTACCTCCTGAAATGGATGAACATTATAAACCAATTACTTTTTGGTACAATGAGTCTGTGTATACCTTCCATCTTCTTTTGAGGTTTCCTCCATCATTCAATATTTTGCCCATAGAATCTTTCAATATTGCAACTCCAGACTTGAATTTCGGTCATTGGTGTTCACCAATGACCGAAAGCCAGATGAATTATGGGAAGATATCAAGAACATTATCCATGAAGAAAGCAAGAGATCACTAAAAAGACAAGAAAAGAAG
>NW_006922604.1:237681-248519 GCF_000298275.1 Orycteropus afer afer
TAAGAAGGGACCATTCCCTGGAGAAGGATGTCATGCTTGGTAGGGTGGAGGGTTGACGAAAAAGGGGGAGGCCTTCAAGGAGATGGATTGACATGGTGGCTGTGATGATGGGCTCAAGTATAGCAGGGATTGTGGGGCTGGTGCGGGATTGGGCAGTGTTTCATTCTGCTGTGCATGGGGTTGCTATGAATCGGAAATGACTCGATGGCACTTAACAACAACAACAAGAACAACACACTTGAATTTCTTCTTCAGTTCTTCACCTTGGGAAAAGTGAAGCGTGTTCTTCCTTTTTGGTTTTCTAACTCCAGATCTTTGCATATTTCAGTATAATAATTGACTTTGTCTTCTCGGCTGCTCTTCGAATTTTTCTGTTCAGTTCTTTTATCTTGTCATTTCTTCCTGTTGCTTTAGCTACTATCCATTGAAGAGCAAGTCTCAGAGTCTCTTCTGACATCCATTTTGGTGTTTTCTTCCTTTCCTATCTTTTAATGACCTTATGCTTTCTTCATATATGATATTCTTGATCTCATTCCATGATTAGTCTGGTTTTTTGGTCATTGGTGTTCAATGCATCAAATCTATTCTGCACTTGGTCTCCAGAAACAGGTAGAATGTAATCCAGGTCATACTTTGGCTCTTGTGGACTTGTTTTAATTGTCTCCAGTTTCAACTTGAACTTATATATGAGCAGTTGATGATCTGTTCCACAGTCAGCTCCGGCTCTTGTTTTGGCTGAAGATGTTGAGCTTCTCCATCCCCTTTCCACAGATTTACTTAATCTGATTCCTGTGTCATTTATCTGGTGAAATTCACAAGTATAGCCACCTTTTATGTTGTTGAAAAAGTTTTTTGCAATGAATAAGTGCTTGGTCTTGAAAAATTCTATTATGTCTTCTCTGGCATCATATCTATCACCTAGACTATATTTTCCAACTGCTAGTGACTCTTCTTTGTTTCGATCTTTTGCATTCCTTTCACCAGTAATAATCATGTATTTTGATTGCATGCTTGGTCAATTTCAGACTGCAGAAGTTGGTAAAAATTTTCGATTTCTTCATCTTTGTCTTTAGCAGTTGGTGGGTAGGTTTGAATAAAGTAGTATTAATTGGTCTTTCATATTAAAAAAAAAAAAAATCTCACTGCCATCGAGTCAGTCCCTACTCCTAGGAACCCCTCCTTGGGTTTCTGAGGCAGTATCTCTATGGAAATAGATTATCTAACCTTTCTTTCAAGGAGTGGCTGGTGGGTTTGAACCACCAGCCTTCTGGTTAGCAGTCAAATTACTTAGGCACTGCACCACCAGAGCTCCCAGTCTTCCTTATAAATGTGTGGATATTATCTTATCACTGACAGCATTGTACTTCAGGACAGATCTCAAAACATTTTTCGTGACAATGAATTGTCACAAAATTGTGACAATTCATTTCACATTTCTCTTCAAATTGTCATTCCTGGCATAGTAGATCATATATTTGTCTGATTCAAAATGACCAAAACCAGTCCATTTCAGTTTACTAACTAATGCCTAGGATATTGATTTTAATGCATTCCATCATTTTTGACAACTTCCAATTTTCCTAGATGCATACTTTGTACATTCCATGTTCTGATTATTAATGGATGCTTGCAGCTGTTTCTTCCCATTTTGAGTCATGCCACACCAACAAATGGAGGTCCCGAAAGCTTTACTCTATACACATCACTAAAGTGGATTCTACTTTGAGAAGGCAGGTCTTCCTCAGTCATATTTTGAATGTCTTCTGACCTGAGGGGCTCATCTTCTGGCACTATATTGGACAATGTTTCAAAGTTTTGTATTTGTTTTGTTTTGTTTTTTTGTGGTTTCCACAAAAAGGTTTTCAGTAATATATCAGACAGTGTTTCACTGTCAATCATAAGGTTTTCATTGGCAGATTCTTTAAGAAGTGGATGGCTCTCTCCTTCTCCTGACTCTGTCTTAGTCTGGAAGTTCCTTTGAAACTTGTCCACCATGGGTGACACTGCTGGTATTTGAAATACCTGTAGCATAGCCTCCAACCTCACAGCAACATGCAAGCCACCACAGTAACACAAACTGACAGAGTAGTGGTAGGCTATTGTTGTTAGGTACCATTAAGTCATCTTTGACTCCTAGAGTTCCTATGTATAACAGAATGAAACTCTGCCAAGACCTGTGCTGTCCACACAATCCTTTCTATGCTTTAGTCCTTTGTTGCCATCACTGTGTCAATTCATCTGGTTGAGGGTATTCCCCACTTTTGCTGATCCTCTACTTTGTCAAGCATGATATCCTTCTCTAGGAAATGGTCCCTTCTGACAATATGATCAAAGAAGGGGAGATGAAGTCTGGCCATTCATATTTCTAAAGAATATTCTGGCTGCACCTGTTTCAGGACAGATTTTACTTGACTGCTAACCAGAAGGCTAGTGGTTGAAACCCATGAGCCATTCCTCAAAAGGAAGACTGGGTAACCTACTTCCACAGAGATACCACCTCAGGAACCCAAGGAGGGGTCACTATGAGTCAGGATTAACTCAATGACAGTGAGGTTTTCTTTCTTTTTTCTTTCTTTTTTTTTTTTTCTGGCAATCCATGGTATTCTCAGTATTCTTGGCCAACACCATAGTTCAAATGCATCAACCCTTCTTTGGTCTTCCTTACTCATTGTCCAGCTTTCACGTGCATATGAGACAATTGCAAATACCATGGCTTCAGTCAGGTGCACCTTAGTCTTCAAAATGACATCTTTGTTCTTTAACACTATAAAGAGGTCCTTTGTAGCAGATTTACCAAGTGCTCTACAATGTCTGATTTTTTAAAAATTAATTCATTTATTTTTATTTATTTTACTTTTGTAGTATTTCCTCCCCTCCACTCCCACCCTTGGTAATGATGTCTGATTTCTTGACTAATGTTTCCATGGATATTAACTGTGAATCCTAGTAAAATGAAATACATGACAACTTGTGTCTTTTCTCCAGTTATTGTGATGTTGTTTATTTGTCTAGTGGTAGGGATTTTTGTTTTCTTTATGTTGAGGTGTAATCCATACTGAAGACTGGGATCTTTGATCTTCTTTACTTTCAGCAAGCTATGCTGTGCCATCTGCATAGTGCAGGTTGTTTTTGAGCCTTCCTCCAATTACCATGTTCTTCTTCATATAGTCCAACTTCTCAGATTATTTTCTCTGCATAAATATTGAATAAATGTGGTGGAAGGATACAATGCTGACATAGATCCTTCTTGATTTTTAAACCAAGCTGTATCCCCTTGTTCTGCTTGAACAACTGCATCTTGGTCTATGTACAGTTTCCTCATGAGCATAATTAAGTGTTCTGGAATTCCTATTCTTCCCAACGTTGTCCATGATTTTATTATGATCCACACAGTTAAATGGCTTTGCATAATCAATAAAACATAGATAAACATCTTTCTGGTATTCTTTGCTTTCAGCAAAGATCCATCTGACATCAGCAATATCCCTCCAACACTCATCTGTGAGTTTGCCATACAGTAGTGGCTTGTTTGTGGTGATGCTTAGAGATATGCCATGAATATTGCAAATACTAGCAGGGTCATCCACAGTGGACAGGTTTCAGTGGAGCTTCAAGACTAAGGTAGGCTGGGAAGGGTGGGGTTATCAACTTCTTAAAAAATTGGTCAGTGAAAACCTTATGAATAGCAGTGAAAGAATCTTATAGTAAACCAAACCCACTGCCATCAAGTCAATTCCAACTCATAGTGACCCCAGTGGGGTTGACAAGTTTGTCAATCTTTATGGAAGTAGATTGTATATTCCTCCTACAGAGAAGCTGGTGAGTTTAAACTGCATACTTTCTAGTTAGCTGTCAAATACCTTACCCACTCTGCCACTGTTCCTGTTGTTGTTCTCATGTGCCTTTGAGTTGGCTCTGACTCACAGCAACTTTGTATACAACAGAACAAAACACTGTCCAGTCCTGTACCAGCCTCACAATCCTTGATATACCTGAGCCCATTGTTGTAACCACTGTGCCAATCTATGTCCTTAAAGACCTTCCTCTTTTCTATTGATGCTCCACTTTACCAAGCATAATATCCTTTCACAGAAAATGGGCTCTTCTGACAACATGACCAAAGTAGGTGAGATGATCTCTGGACATTCTCATTTCCAAGGAGCATTCCAGCTGCACATTTTTTTCAGGACAGATTTGTTAGTTCAAAACTATACAAACAGTCCTTCATACTTTCAATATTCTTTGCCAACACCACAACTCAAAAGGGTTCAGTCTTATTTATTTTCCAGTTCTCACATGCAAATGAGGCGATTGAAAATATTATGGCTTGGGTTAGGTGCACCTTAGTCTTCAAAGAGACATCTTTGCTTTCTAGCACTTTAAAGAGGTCTTGGGCAGCAGATTAGCCCAGTGCAATATGTTGTCTGATGTCTTGACTGCTACTTCCATTGGTATTGAGTATGGAACTAAGTAATATGAAATCTTTGATAATTTCAATATTTCTCGATTTATCGTGATGCTGCTTATTGGTCCATTTGTGAGGATCTTTGTTTTCTTTATGTTGAGATGTAACCCACACTGCAGACTGTAGTCTTACTGGTTTTGGCCACTTTGAATCAGACAACCATATGATCTACTATGCTGGGAATGGCAAATTGAAGGGGAATGGCATGACATTCATTCTCACAAATGTTTCGAGGTCTATCCTGAAGTATAATGCTGTCAGTGATAGGATAATATCCATATGACCACAAGGAAAACCAGCTAATAATACTATTATTCAAATTTATGCAGCAAGCACCAAAACCAAAGAAGAGGAAATTGAAGATTTTTACCAACTTCTGCAGTCTGAAATTGACCAAACATGCAACCAAGATGTGTTGATTATCCCTGGTGACTGGAATGCAAAAATTGGAAACAAAGAAGAATCATCAGTAGTTGGAAAATATGACCTTGGTGACAGAAATAATGGTGGAGTTTGCATGACATAATTTTACAAGACTTATTCATTGCAAATACTCTTTTTCAACATCATAAATGGTAGCTATACAAATGGACTTTGACAGATGAAGTACACAGGAATCAGAGTGACTACATATGTGGAAACAGGTGATGGGGAAGCTTAATATCTTCAGCCAAAACAAGCCAGGAACTGAGTGTGGAACAGACCATCAACTGCTCATGTGCAAGTCCAAGTTGAAGCTGAAGATAATTAAAACAAGTCCACAAGAGCCAGAAGATGACTTTGATTATATCCCTCCTGAATTGAGAGACCATTTAAAGAATAGATTTGATGCATTGAACACCAAAGACCAAAAACCAGAGGAATTTTGGGATGACATCAAGAACGTCATCCAGGAAGAAAGCATAAAGTCATTATAAAAGACAGGAATGGAAGAAAAGGCCAAAATGGATGTCAGAAGAGGCTCTGAAACTTGCCCTTGAATGGAGAGTAGCTAAAGCAAATGGAAGAAATGGCAAGATGAAAGAGCTGAACAGAAGATTTCAAAGAGCAGCTCGAGAAGACAAAATCAATTATTATAACTCTGCCACCAGAGCTCCTTAATCTTATAGCAGTGCTTGTGAATTCTGGCTGTATGTTAAAATCATCTGGTCTGATTTTACAAAAATAAGGTATGTCTAAGTCTTACCTTTGAATTTCTGATGTAATTGGTCAGAGTTGGAATCCAAGCATCAGCAACTGTACAAACCTCATGGGTGGACATAATCAGTGATTTTGAAAAGATCCTTGACCTCAGAACTCCAGTTCCATTCTCTGTAAAATGAGTAGTGTGGACTGCATATCAGTGTTCTCGAATGTTAATTTATACCTTCAGAATTTCCTGGAACTTATGTATATAAATGCTCATTCTTTTACCTCCATTCCATAACTGCTGACATATAATCCTTGAGTTGCATTTTGTTGTTTTAAATTATTTCTTGTAGCCACTCTGATGCCATTTAGAAAACACAGTGTAAATTCAGATAATTGTCTTTTTCCTTTCTTCTTTATTTCTTCTCCACTTATCTACATTTTGATGTTTATTGAGAGTTTTTCTTAAAAAAAATGTTAAGAGATTTGAAATATAATGACAGGTACAAATGGAAAATAAATGGGTAAATTTCCTTTGCATGAATAGGGGAAAGACCTACCCTTCTCCATTGCTTTCTTTAGAATTCATTTTAGATAACTTACAATTTTAAATTCTTTGTCTTTGCAAAATGCATGTAAATGTAATTTCAGATAATTCTTTTCTTCCTTCCTGTTTTTTCTAGAATGAGATTAGCATGAACTCAAGTGGCTTAGCTCTTATTTCCAGGCCAGAAAGATTGAAAAATTAATTATAATCTTTAAAATATGAATATAATGATCGTGTTTCCTTAAATATGTAATGGCTAAAGTTTCTTTCTCTCTCTGCAATCTCTTTAGCAGATTGCTGCAAAACATAATGTTCTGGTTTAATGTTTACCAATAATAAAATTTTCTCTTCTATTTTTGTGGAGAGGCTTTCTGAGTTGGGAGTAGGGTTTGTTTTTAGTAACTTTTCCCCAACAGAAAAAAAATAAAGAAAATGACCAAAAAAACAAACAAACAAACAAACAAAAAAAACCCTGCTTATATCATCTCTTCAAGTGGAATGATATTTCAAGAACTGATAAATATCAAAAACATAAATTCTTAGAGAAACACAAACAATTAGTGTAACAGAATATATGTTTTGAGAGTAAATAGGATTCAAGATGGGTAGCATCAATCCCTGTTGGGAAGATGTTCAGTGAAAGCAGTTTATATAGACCATGTTTATGCTAATTTTTCAGTAGATAACATTAAAGCACAACAGGGTTTCAGGGTCAGTTGACAACAGATTTACTAAGGACACAGGATGTATCCTAAAACACAGCCTCTAGTCAGAGCCTGGAGTTCCTGTTTCTTAAAGCTGCATGCACATCTAGAATTTTCCCAAGGAACTCAGTGCCTAATGCAAAATACTCTCTGCTAAGAACATGACTCCTGGAACCAATTCCTTGAAGTTTCATGGTCGTAAAGGACATCTAAGGGCAGATGGCATGAGTAGGTCACCCCAACTCCATGAACCCTGAAATCTGTGTTCCAAAGAATTAAAATGGCTTTGCCATCAGGGAGAGCTAATTTAATGCTAAATAGCAAATTAAGTTTTTAATTACTTTTACCATTTAATTCCCATCAATGGTATAATGTCCTATACCAAAAAAAAAAAAAAAAAAAAACCTCACAACATTAAGTCGACTCTGACTCATAGCGACCCCTCCTGGGGTTTCTGAGGCGGTGTCTCTACTGAAGTAGATTGTCCAGTCTTCTTTCCAAGGAGTGGCAGGTGAGTAGCTATTTTAAAAATACAATAGCTAATTTGCATACATTTATACATATATTCCGTTACATTCTCTCCCATTACATTAAAAAAAAGATCTTTGACTAGAATATGAAGTACAATACCATGAGTAACAAAAGCTTATATGTGAGTGATAAGAGTGAAAAACAGCACCATTATAGAAAATTGCACCTTTTATATGTTCTGTATTGCAGAGATTCTGCATATCCATTTTTACAATAATTTCTGTTCTTTGTGACTTATACTTTGCATATCTTACTGCAAATCCAAATCTAATTTTCATTAAAATGGTTGATTTTAGTAGATATGTAGGTACAATAAAATGTCTTTGGTTAATCCTATAATTATTCAAGATAGAAAGCTAAATATCTGACGTTCTATGATGGTGATTCATTCTCGGCAGAGAACGGAGGTCTCAGGTCTTTTTACACATGAACTCATACTCTTGTGGAAACAAAGAAATTGTAATGACTATAAACCTTTTGAGAGAATGGTATTAACAAATTAGATGTTCCATGCAAATTTGCTGAATAAAAGTTGTAAGGTGCCCTAAGGCAATCACAGTGGTGTTAGGAAACATTTCTAAGCTGAAAATTCCAAGATCATGGAATGAATGGGAAAGCAGCAAAGGCCTTCGTCTTTCAGGCTGTTTCATAAATTGAGAGGCTGCTTGTGGCCCTTAATTGAATAATGGGGAGAGCAGAATAGAGGCTGAATTTGAAAAAGTGTCTTTGGGGACATAATGAAGCTTAGATGATTGTAGATTTTGTGAAAGTAGAGATCTTTTCAAATCTTTCCATTTTATCCTTGTGTCCTGGCATATAATAGATAACAAATTAAATAATTTGAATATTTATATAATTAAATTAATTACTTAAGCAATACAAATAAAATGAGTTGCATAAATCAAATAACCATTAAAGCTGGGATATTCAGATTGCAATTGGGAACATGAGCCAAAGTTCAGTATTAAGGGGTAAAACTCTAGCTGTGGATGAAACTGCCAAATGAAGAGTGAAGAGCCTGAGGAGTGTCTCTAAATTTGATAAACATAAAGCTGAAAAGTGCTTTAATGATAAGGTTAGAAAGGGTTCATGTCATCATTTAGTAATATTGCTCTACCTGATCCCGAACACACACACACACACACACACATGCACACAGTCACATTTGACAGCTGAGCAGACACATCTGAATGTGCTAAGTGTATTTCCTATTACTATCAGATGACCAATTTAAAATTCTTACTCTATTCAGAGATCTAATATTACATCAAACAGAGTAACTGTACCCTATGGCTATTTACATCACTGTATACACCACAGTTTACATTTATATCACCAATTAATAATAACTGCTTTATTAGAAGTTCTTTGTTTTTTATTTCTCTAACTCACTACTGACTTGCAGCAGAAGAAAATAGCTAAAAAGTTATAGATACATATGATGTTGTTGTTGTTATGTACCATTGAGTCAGACCTGACTCATAGCAACCCCTCCTTGGGTTTCCGAGGCAGTATCACTACAGAAGTAGATTGCCCCATCTTCCTTCCAAGGAGTGGCTGGGGGGTTTGAACTGCCAGCCTTCTGGTTAGCAGTCAAGTGTTTTAGGCACTACGCTACCAGAGCTCTCAACAGATACATATACAGATACATAAGGAGCGCATATTTTTGCATTTTAGAATTTTGGAAATTATTGTTTTAGGGCTATTAGTTTCTTATTTATTAAATTAACTTTTGTATTAGCAACTTTAAAATAAAAACATTCATGTGTATGCAAATAGTTTTACTCTGTATACAAATATTAATTTATTTGTTTTTAGGCATAACATATATAAATATAAGTGGTGTGGATAATTAGATACAAACTTTGTAAGTAGGATTGTTCAATATTAGAACTTCAAAAAACGTTATAAGGTTTCTGGTAAGATGGTGGACTAGGCAGAAAGACTGCACAGACCCTCTTCAATAAAGAAAAAGGAAACCAATTAACTCAGACATAGAAGATAATCCTGGACCCCAGAGCCTTGAAGGGAAGGATATGGAAGTGGACTAAACCCCAACTAGCAGAAGAATTTGCATGAAAATACCAAAAAAGGAGACAAATGAAGCTGAGGTCTGGCAGCAATCCTGAGCGATCCTTACAGCATGGCATAGACAGCTTTGAGAGTGCCGAGTGATGGTAGGACCTAACAATTAACCTAAAAATCAGCCCTGCTAGCCAGAGACTGCATGGAGGACTGCTCTAGCGGCTGGGGAATAAACAGAGAAGGTGAAGAGAAATGTGGGCTGAGCTGTGGACTTTTGCCTGTCTGGAAGACACTGCCATTTTGAAATGTTCACAAGCAGCTTGACCATTTTGAATATTTAAAGAGGTAGCACTTTTGCAGAGTCCAGGGGCTTAAGAACAGGTTCTGCTTGCCAGCAACCCCAAGGACACTCTGAACCTGGACCTGCAAGACTGAAAATGTGCAAAATTCCTCTTGTTACTCTTATACCTCACACCCACTTGGAGAATGGAGGTGCGGCCATCCCCCACTTCTGCCTACCTTCTGGGCCCACAGGAACTCCGTCACAGATTCTGTGCTCAGACGGAGCCTAGGTGCCCTGCCCTGTCCTCCACCAATTTTTATTCTCTTTTTTTCTTTTTCTTTTTTTTTTCTTTTTCACTTTCTTTTTTCTGATGATTAGTTTGCTTATATTTGTCTGTTTTAAAACAACTGTTATTATTACTGCTTTTGTCCTTTTCACTAGTATTCCCATTCTTCCCCTCCCAGGTCCTAGTTTTCAGCATTTTTTCTTTTCCCTGTTCCTGGTTGAAATTTTTTTTTTTTTTTAATTTATTTTTCCCCCTTTTTTCTCATGGTTAACACCATTGCTTGTTTTTCTTTTGGCATTTTTCCCATTTTTTCTTCATTATTCTCCTTCTCTACCTTTTTTCTCTTAGTCCCTTTTCCCCAGATATTGCAGGATTTCTTGTTTTTTTCTTCTTCCTTTTCCCTTTTTTCTTTTTTTTTGGGTTACTTTTCCTGTGTGATTCCATGGTGTGTTTTTGTACATGTACTTTCAGTTTATTTATTGCTATTCAATTGTAATTTTTGTCTAACTGAGTGGGAGACAGCAACAGTACCCAAAAGACACAAATACACCCACAACTCCTGTAACTTCACTTACTGAGTGGGAGCCACTACCTCATTCTCCACCAACGGGCCAATGATAAAAAACTACCAAGAACAGCCTGACTCACCCTTGGCTGCTCTTTACAAACAGTTAATGGAGATCTAAATACAACAATGCCATGATGCCTCGGAGACAACAGCCCATCACAGTCCACACAAAGAAGCAGGATAAAGTGGTAGAAACAAGGGAGCAGGATATAGAACCAGAACACATCCCTGAGGAAGAAGCAGCATTGGAACTCTCTGATAAGGAATTCAAAAGAATTATATTTAGGTATCTTCAAAGGAT
>NW_006922604.1:251356-251993 GCF_000298275.1 Orycteropus afer afer
AGATGATTGGGACCTTCTAAAAATTAAATTTTTATGTGCCTCCAAAGACTTCTCCAAAAGAGTCAAAAGAGAATCTACAGATTGGGAAAAAATATTTGGTAATAACATATCTGACAAGGGACTTATCTCTAGAATTTATAGAAAACTCCAACACCTCAATAACAGAAAGACAAACAATCTAATTAAAAAATGGGCAGACGACATGAATAGACACTTCACCAAGGAGGATATTCAAGTAACCAACAAACATATGAAGAAATGCTCACAATCATTAGCTATTGTTGTTGTTGTTTTTATGTGCCATTGAGTCAGACCCGACTCATAGCGACCCTTCCTTGGGTTTCTGAAGCAGTATCACTATGGAAGAAGATTGCCCCATCTTCCTTCCGAGGAACGGCTGGTGGGTTTGTACCACCAGCCTTCTAGTTAGCAGTCAAGGGCCTTAGGCACTATGCTACCAGAGCTCCCCATTAGCTATTAGAGAGATGCAAATTTAAACAACAATGATATACCATCTTGCTCCAGCACTAGTAGCAAATTTAAACAAGGCACAAAATAACAAATGCTGGCAAGGATGTGGAGAGATTGGGACTCTCATACACTGCTGGTGGGACTGTAAAATGGTACAACCATTGTG
>NW_006922604.1:252093-254143 GCF_000298275.1 Orycteropus afer afer
AAAAGACATCTACAAAGAAAACTATAAAAAACTACTTTAAGAAGCCATAAGAGCTTTACATAAATGGAAGAACATCCCATGCTCGTGGATAGGAAGATTGAACATTGTGAAAATGTCAGTTCTACCCAAAGCAATCTACACATTCAATGCAATCCCAATCCAGATCTCATCAACATTCCTTAGGGATAAGGAAAAACCAATCACAATCTTTATATGGAAAAGAAAGAGACCTCAGATAAGCAAAGCACTATCGAAGAAGAAAAACAAAGTAGGAGGTCTCACACTGCCAGATCTCAAAACCTACTATACAGCCAGAGTAGTCAAAACTGCCTGGTATTGGTTTAATGACAGATACATAGACAGTGGAATAGAATTGACAACCCAGAAATAGATCCATCAACCTATAGTCATCTGATCTTTGACAAAGGCCCAAAATCTATTAAATGGCGAAGAGAATGTTTAAAAAATTGTGCTGGCAAAACTGGAAGATGCATTTGCAGAAAAATGAAACAAGATCTGTACCTCACACCGTACACAAAAATGCACTCCAGATGGATCAAACACTTCAATGTGAAACCTAAAACTATACAGTTCCTCGAGGAAAATCTAGGGGCAAATTTAAGGGCCCTAATATATGTCATAAATAGACTATCAAGCATAACTCAAAATGCACAAACAACAGAAGAGAAACCAGGTGACTGGGAACTTCTAAAAATTAAATTGTTATGTGTTTCCAAAGACTTCTCCAAAAGAGTCAAAAGAGAACCTACAGATTGGGAAAAAATATTTGGTAGTGACATATCTGACAAGAGACATATCTCGAATTTATAGAAAACTCCAACACTTCAATAACAAAAAGACAAACAATCCAAATTAAAAATGGGCAGAAGACATGAATAGACACTTCACCAAGGAGGATATTCAAGCGGGCAACAAACATATGAAAAAAATGCTCACAATCATTAGCTACTAGAGAGATGAAAATCAAAACAATGAGATACTATCTTGCTCCAGCACTAGTAGCAAAGTTCAACAACACAGAAGATAATAAATTTTGGCAAGGTTGTGGAGAGATTGGGACTCTCATATACTGCTGGTGGGACTGTAAAATGGTACAACCATTGTGGAAAGAAGTATTGCGATTCCTTCAAAAGTTGGAAATAGAAATACCATTTGACCCAGCCATTCTATTACTATACCCTAAAGAAGTAAAAGCCATGGCAAAAACAGATATGTGCACACCCATGTTCATCGCAGCACTATTTACAATAGCCAAACAATGCAAACAACCTAGGTGTCCATCAAGTGAGGAATGGATAACCAAACTATGGTACATACACACAATGGAATACTATGCAACTCTAAAGAATAATGTAGAATCTGCAAAACACTGCATAACGTGGAACTTGGAGGACATTATGCTGAGTGAAATAAGTCAATCACAAAAGGAGGAATATTGTATTAGTCCATTATTGTAAAAGGTAAGGAAAGGTTTATCTATAGAAGACAATTTTCTTTGTTGGTTACCAGGGGTGGGAGGGAAAGGGAAGGAATGCTGTTAGATAAATAGAGATAAGTATTGTTTTGGGTGAAGAGAAGGGCAATGTACCAAATGTGAGTGACCAATATGGTGGCATTGAGGATGAGAAAGACATAGAGAAGTACATGGGAAATACAGACAACAAAGCTGAACCCTTTTGTACATATAGTACTCCATTGTCAGTGAACGCAAACATGTGTATATGGGTGGATACGTGGGTGGACAGGCTGAACTATTAGGTATGTCTATGAAATGGAGAGTGTATCCAAGAACATATATAGGGTTGACAGACATTGGTTCTATAAGTTTATGTGAATGATCAGAATTCCTGGGTGTACAGTAGAGCAGACAAGGGTCAAGGTTGTGGACGCTGCTTGGTAACAGCCAGCTACCAAGAGGGACCGAGTAGTTGAACCTGTGGGCTTGGGACCATAGTTGCAGGGGACATCAAGTTCAATTGGCAAAACATACTATACAAAACATTGTTCCACCTCCTACTTTGGCGAGTAG
>NW_006922604.1:254243-256776 GCF_000298275.1 Orycteropus afer afer
TTGGCAGACAATGGTCCTATAAATTTATGTGTATGATCTGAATTCCCAGGTGTATAGTAGAGCTGACAAGGGGCAAGGTTGTAGTCACTGCTTGGTCACAGCCAGCTACCCAGAGGGACCAAGTAGTTGAACCTGTGGGCTCAGGAACATAGTCACAGAGGACATCAAGCTTAATTGGCATAACCTACTACACAAAACATTGTTCCACCTCCACATTGGTGAGTAGTGACTGGGATCTTAAAAGCTTGCAAGCTGCCATCTAGATTCAATGATGGATCTCTCCTTGTCCAGACCAAAGAAGAATGAAGAAAACCAAAAATTCATGGAAACAATTAGTCCTAGTGACTGGTACACCAGCCGATCTTTAGCTGATATGACTATGAGACCAGAACCAGATGGTGCCCGGCTACTACTGTCAACCACTTGGAAGGGGTTATATGTAGGACACCCTGGATAGAGAGGGAGAACAATGTGGAACAAAACTCAAAATTATTTGGAGAAAAACAAAAGGGAGGATGAGATTTGCTGGTCCATTAGAGCCTGGTGGAACCACTGAGACTATGGTCCCTAGCTGCCCTTCAGGTCTGTAATTGAACCCATGCTTGTGGCTTCCAGCCAAACAATAGACAGGAATATGAGTTGAACATTTACCTGAGGTAGATACACTCCTTGGGGAGAATAATCATGGGAGAAAGAAGGGCTGCTTATGCACAGGGAAACACCTCAGGGTGCAGGGGTGCATAGAGGGATGGGCACAGGAAAGAGGTAACTATCAGGAGGAAGTAGGAGGGGAGCTGTTGCATTGTGGTAAATTGTGGTCAATGTCATGAGACCAAGTGTATGTGAACTACTGTATGAAAAGTAAATTTGCTCTCTTAATATCCACTCAAATCACAATTAAAAAAAAAAGTGATTTGGGAATCTTCTCTTCTACTTGTCTTTACTATTGCTTAAATCAGTTATTCCATCTTTCTTCACTGTCTCTGAAATGTCTCTGGGTAGCTTCCCCCTTTCTCCTGCACATCTATTTTCTCTATCTATCTATCTATCTATGGTGTGAACAGTCTTTATTGGTGACAATGGGATTTGAGAGGGGGGATAGACAGCTCCTGCTTCAGATGTGGTGTTCAGAGTCAGAGTCTAAGTGGAGCTTTCAGAAAGTGCCATCTACCTGCGTTAGTTATTTGTGATCCTATCTGTCACTGCTCCAAAGGCAAAAAGCCTAGTCCTAATGACACATGTTTTTGTTAAAGCTATGAAGGATTCTAAACATTTATACTTTCATATGTTTTTCCCTTTTAGAGCTAATCAAAAGCAAACCAAACTCACTGCCATCAAGTCAGTTCCAACTCATAGGACCCCCACTGGGTTTCCAAGTCTATAAATCTTCATGAAAGTGGATTGCCTCATCTATCTTCCATGGAGGAGCTGATGGGTTCAAACCATCAACCTTTTGGTTAACAACCAAATATCTTAACAACTATCTCACCAGAGCTCCTTTTAGACCTAGAAGGGACTAATAAATAGTATGTATTAAACTCTGGTATTAACTTCCATGATCTCCTCATTAGAGGAAAATTCACTTCTGGCCATGTGAAGCTAATTAAAAATGTCTCTGCAAAGTTCTTCAGTGGCAGAAGGCCATGTTCAAACCCCATCTTCATTTCCAGGTGAATCGTAGAGAGACAATTGTATTGGGCTACAAGGGGAGACAAGTATGATGAAGGTGTCTGAACAGGAATAATGAGATGCATCAAGAAGCCACCAAAATCCAGAAGCAGGACAAGCAGATGGGGCAAGCTTTACTCATATAAATAGCATGAGCTATATATAGAAATTCTTTGTTTGCTAAATGAAAAATTGTAAAATGCAAATTTTGCCTATATCCTTCTGAGCAGCAAAAGTGAAAACAAATTTAGCTTGAATTATCTAGATAATCAATTCATACCACTTTGCACTGTTTGACATAATAAAATTAAGAAGAATAAAATTTGCCTCCTGTAAAGCACTCCCTATTACAAATTTGCATATGCTTGATAAATATTGATTAAAAATAGCATGGGACCTTGAAAGAAGAGCATGTGTTAATCTCTCAACTGAAAATATCTAGAAGCAACAGAGCCTGTTGTTTCACTAGTAGTGATTGTTGTCCTAACTGAGTATCAAGTCACACACATGGGTATATTTTAAGCATATAGAAGGTATCAGCCACTCTACTGTGAACAGCTCTCACTAATAACTGTGAACTTGTTTACATAAAACAACAAAACATGAACTCCCTGAGGTCGACTGACAAGAATGCAAGTTGCCTAAATATCTATGAATCTGTTGTGCTCTAGTTAAAAAAGACCTTCTGCAGTGACAATAAGGGTTTAGATTAGTAGATAGAAAGAGACATTTTGAAGTGTGAGGTCACAAGTTACACCATCAAGTTGAGTATGGACTAAGAGTTGTTGTTGTTGTTGTTATGTGCCGTTGAGTCGGACCTGACTCATAGCAACCCCTCCTTGGTTTCCGAGGCAGTATCACTACG
>NW_006922604.1:256876-261451 GCF_000298275.1 Orycteropus afer afer
AAAAAAAAAATGAGGGGGGACCAGGTTTGCTGGTCTGATAGAGCCTGGTAGAACCACTGAGACTGTGGCCCCTAGTTGCCATTCAGGTCTGGAATTGAACCCACACCCATGGTTTCCAGCCAAACAAAAGACAGACATATGAGTTGAACATTTACCTGAGGTAGATACACTCCTTGGAGAGAACATCCATGGGAGAAAGAAGGGCTGTTTATGCACAGCGAGACAGCTCTGGGGGCAGGAATGCATGGGGAGATGGACACAAGGAAGAGGTACCTATCAGGAGGAAGTGGAAGGCGAGCTGTTGCATTGTGGTCAATTGTAGTCAATGTCATGAGACAAAAGTGTATGTGAACTGTATGGAAAGTGAATATGCTCTGTAAACTTTCACCCAAATCACAATACAAATAAATAAATAATTAGTAAGATGTCAATTCCTTTACCCTTTCTCCCTGAGCTCACCTTCACTTTTCTTCTCTTACTTGTCCTTCCCCTAGACATCATGACAGCTGCCCCAGAATAGAAAAATCACTCCTGCCCCCATTTTTTTTTTTCTTAAAAGTAGTCCCTGGGTGGTGCAAACAGTTAATGCACTCAGCTTTTAACTGAAAGTTTGGAGGCTTTAGTCCACCCAGGGGCCTGCTGATGCACTTCTGAAAAATCAGCCATTGAGGACAATTCTACTCTAGAACATATAATGTGGCCTTCATTTGGAAAAACCTCAAGGTTAAGTGGTCAGGTGTTTCTTTTAGTGAGTACAGCTAGTATTCACCCAGCACTTCTCTCCTTTGCTATGACTCTTTTTTGGGAGGCAGGATCATTTTATATTTAAGACCCCTCTGGAACTTTCAGTGATACTGTGTCAAGTCTGGGCTGTGGGTGAAAGAAAGAGGGCAATTGATATTTTCTCCCCCATAGCCTGATAGAATTAGAACCCCCAAAGAATGGTATTTTCATTTATGGGTGCTATTTTTAATGCTATATATATTTTTAATTGGTCAACATGTTATAGTGGAAAGAACCCTAGTCTCAGAATCAGAAGACATAGTTTCTGGCCCCCAATCTGCCATTTACTCATTATGATTTAATAAAAATGTCACTTATCTGGGTTTAGTTTCTTCATAAATAAACATGGGGGTAAGATCAGATGTTTTCTGAGGACCCATTTCTAAGTCTACACTTTAATCACTCCATCTCAGATTGTCCCAACTTGCTCCTGCTTCTTTTGATGTTCAATTTATTTTTCAATTATCATAGTTGTATGAAAGAAATAATCACTTCTGTTTGACTCTTCTTATTCTCTTTTCTAAAAGTTTTAACTAGCAACCTCAACTCAGGCATTATTTGAAAATCTTTGAGTGAAATAAACTTTAAATTTTAAAAAAACTCAGAGGCTCTAACATTTTAATGTTACATAAAATCAAAAGTTATGCTTTGGAATATTGATGAAGTCATGAATCTTTATAAATACCACACAAGCTCACTCATCTTGCCATTTTCATTTAATGGGCAAATGTGCAACTTAACACATGCACATTCCAATTTTGTGAACTTTGACTCCATCATGACATTCGATTTCCCTTCCCAGTCTTTCCCAACTCTCCGCTCTTCTCTCTTTGTGTAATTCAAGAAAGAAGGAAGCTAAGAAAATTTCACAAAATGTTTATGCATTAGGATTGCAACACATGATTAACAGGTTCAACTTTTTATCTCTGCCTAACGAAAGATGATGAATAAAAATGGTAGCTGTTCATTGAAGAGTAAATACTACTGCCCTTAATATAGTGGGACTCTTATTTTCAAGTCCCTTGCATTTGAGGAGTGTATCAGTCAGGAAAAGGAGCCCTAGTTGTACAGTGGTTAAGTACTAGGCTGCTAACTAAAGGGTCAGTGATTTGAAACTACCAGTGGTTGCATGGGGAAAAATGAGGCAGTCTGCTTTTGTAAAGAGTTACAGCTTTAGAAACTCTTTAGGACACTTCTACTCTGTCCTAGAGTCTCCACGACTCAGAATTCACTCAAAGGCAGTGCTTTTTGTTTGTTTGTTTATTTTTTTTGGGGGGTGATGAAGGGTATCAATTAGAATCTAGACAAAAATCACTAGGGATTTGATTTAGCACAGGTAACGTTTTACACGGATAATAAAAAAGCTGAAAAGCTAAACAAAGGATGGTGAAACAACCCAGATATTGGCCACATTAGGGAGCTAGACTAGAGGGGCAAGAGGAGCTAGGCTACCTGGTGAAAGCTGGGATCACTGCAGGGCAATATAGCAGGAGAAGGGACTCAAGAATTTCCAGAAAATCTATCTAAAAAACAGGAGAGAAATAGCACAACATAGCCCTTCGTCCTCCCACTCTCTAGTCTTCCACCATTGCTTCCTATTGGCCAAACTTAACTGGGTTCTAGAAGACAAAGGGGTCTAGGTAATCTATTTTATGATATAGAATGGAGTGGAGTAAATAAGGGTGGGGAGTGGGTCTGAAAGGAAACAGGAGAATGCCAGGCACAATATTAGTGGTTCTCTTATGTTTGAGCACAGTTTGTCAGATACCTACCTGGTCTTAGTCTCAATGTTGCTGGGGATGTGATGCTCTGAACAGCAGAGCCTTGTCCTCCTTAATCTACAAAGATAAATATCAGTTTGGAACTTCTCAGAGTTCTCATATCCAATTTTTACAGGAATTATCATAGCCAGGGTTCTGTCTCCTTCAACATCAAAGGACAGAGAAAAGGGCCTTCATAATGAGTTCATGCTGATCACCAGTTCACTGGCCTCAAAGGAATGCTAGGCAGAGGGCTATTTTCCAGGGAAAGAAAACAGCAGCAGGAGCTGAGACTAAACACCTAACTGTCAGTATCTGACAGATGCAAGCTGGGCACACAGAACAAGGGCTATAGGGATACACAATGTCATAAACCAGCACAGACTGGAGGTGAGCTGCAAAGAGTATACAGACTGTCACTCATGGTTGGGGCAGAGGAGGGCAAAAGGGGGTCAGCTCACTTAATTTTCCAGGATATATGAAATTTCTGTTACTTTGGCTTTGAAAGCTGTTGTGACTGGAGTTTTATTTTTATGATGAATAAGATTGTGGAAATTAAGAGTAAATATAATTAGTTATTCACCAACAGGACTTTGATAAGTCTACAATCAGTTCTTTAACTAAGGATTTTTGATCTAGACATCCAGTAGAAGAGGATAACTGTATCCATACTATCCACATTAAAAAGTAGATGACACAAAGATTCTCAACAGTTAACCAATCTGGAAGGAGACCAGTGGCTCAACGGTTAAGCAGTTGACTTCTCACCAAATCATTGTCAGCTCAAACCCACCTAGAAGCTCTGTGAGAAAGACTTGATCTGCTTCTGTAAATATTACAGCCTAGAAAACCCTATAGGGATGCTTTACTCGGGTTGCTATGTGTTGAAATTTGCCTTGATGGCATATAACAGCAATGGTAACCAAACTGTAACCTATAAATACCTGCATACAATTGAATAAAATAGAGCCTTCTTGCTCTTGCCTCAGATCCCACTTAAAATATGTCATTAAACTGAAGCACCAAAACTTTAAGTAGTAGTGAAGGTCTTCCTTGAAGGATTCTTTAAGGTACTATTTACAGAGTTTAGGAAACCTTTTAAAACTGATTTGGGAGGGCATGCGAGGAATGAAAGCAATTGAGAGGGGTTGAGGGAATTGTCCCAAGCCCTGTCATCAGCAGCCATAAGATTTATACCTCCAATTCGATTCAAGATGGTGTATTAGGCAGAAAGACTGCACAGACCCTCTTCAACAAAGAAAAGGGGAATCAATTAACACAGTCACAGAAGATAATCCTGGACCCCTGAACCTTGAAGGGAAGGATATAGAAGTGGACTAAACACGAACTAGCAGAAGAATTTGCATGAAAATACCAGAAAAGGAGACATACGGACCTGTGGTCTGGCAGCCATCCTGAGTGATCCTGCGGGCACAGACAGCTTGGAGATTCCCAAGTGGTGGTAGGACCTAAGAGTTAACCTAAAAATCAGCCCTGTTAGCCAGGGACTGCACAGAGGACTGCTCTGATGGCTGGAAAATAGAAGGTGAAGCAGCGGGGAAGAGGAAGGCAAGCTGAGCTGTGGACTTTTGCCTGTCCGGAGGGCACCGTCATTTTGAATGTTTACAAGTGGCTTAACCATTTTGGATATTTAAAGAGACAGTGCTCTCCCAGATTCCAGGGGATTAAGAACAGGTTCTGCTTGCCAGCAACTCCAAGGACACTCTGGACCTGCACCACTGAACAGGTGCGACATTCCTCTTGTTACTCTTATACCCCACACCTGCTTGGTGAATGGAGGTGCAGCCATCCCCCTTTCATCCACCCTCTGGGCCCACAAGAACTCCATCCCAGTCTGTGTGTTCAGATGAAACCTGGGTGCCCTGCTCTGTCCCCCACTGACGTTTTTTCTTTTTTTCTTGTTCTTTTGTTTCCTTTTCTCTTTCTTTTTTTCTGGTGTTTAGTTTGCTTGCATTTGTCTGTTTTAAAACTACTATTATTAATAATACTTTTGTCCTTTTTATTATTATTC
>NW_006922604.1:269763-272343 GCF_000298275.1 Orycteropus afer afer
CCTATATAAGCCCTAAAACTCCCAGCCTTGGAGAGATTGCCCCATCTTCCTTCCGAGGAGTGGCTGGTGGGTTTGAACCGCCAGCCTTCTGGTTAGCAGTCAAGTGCCTTAGCCACCATGTTACCAGAGCTCCCTGGACTAAGAGAGAAAACAAAATTAATGTACTTGGGAAAAAAATACAAGTGATGGTTGCATGTGTGAATAATAATGAACTAGCTTTTCCAGCATTGGAAGGAAGGTTGGGCAATCTACTTCTGTAGTGATACCACCTCAGAAACCCAAGGAGGGTCGATAAGAGTTGGGTCTGACTTGACAGCACATAACAACAGCATATATATATTCACAGACATATACATACACACATAGTGTTGTCTCCTATGGTCCTGGCCCCATGCAGGGCCAAGGCTGAGCCCATTGTGCCCTCCATGGGCCACCTCAAACAATATACCAGAGGACCTGACAACCACTGGGCCACGTGAGGGATGGTGGTCAACCAGCCATGGGATGCCTTGTCCCATTCACCCATGACATCTCCATTCAACCAGAGGGTGTGGGACCATGGTGGGATGAAGTGAAGTAGTAAGTGGGCAGGGAAAGGCCAGGTGAGAGGCCAAAGGTACTAGGAAAGTCTTGTAGGGATGGTGGGAAGTGAGGGAGAGGAAATGGGACCACACAGGGCTGTGAGTGAGGATGTGTGGAGAGAGGACAGAGTGAAAATGAGATCTCCATTGAGGGTGTGTGGTGGGAAGCAGTGGTCAGTGGGCAATACCTGATCACAATCACCACCACCACTTCCAACCCTTGTGGGCTCTGCAGTGCTGGGGAAGGTATGATAGGAAAGGGAGTGTACCATACTATGTGCTTCCTGAGACATTCCAAGGGCACCTGATCAGAAGTGAGGGAACATCAGAGTTAAAAAACGGTGCAGCTCCTGACTCTCAAATAATGCCAATTTTGGATAATGACCTGGTCTTTTGAACCTAATTGTGTCAATAAATAAGGAGTTCTGGTGGTGCAGTGTCTAAGTCATTTGACTGCTAACCAGAAGTTTGGTGGTTGAAGGAAGATGGGGCAATCTACTTCCATAAAGTTTAGTTCCATAAAGTTTCACCACCTTGGAAACCCAAGGAGGGTGGCTACAAATCAAAATTGACTTGCTGGTAGTGGGTTTGGTTTATGTCAACAAATGAGGAGTGAGTGGATATATTCATGTTTTTACATATGTGTGTATGTGCATATGTATGTGTGTAGTGAATGTAGAGATAACATAGTGTAGGATAAAGGGAAAAATGGAATATTGAGTTCCAATAGAGGTTTCCCTATTTATTATCTTGAAACATAACAACTTCCTTATATGTATTAGACTGAGTTTTATAACATATACATTTCTGTGGGTTCAAAATTACTGAACAGTAGCAATACCCTATGTTCCTGCCTAATAAAACAGGGAAAACAATAGTAAATAAAGCTGCATAGATTTGTAGAAAGCATTAAACTATATACATGAATTGTGTAGGACAGTTCCAAGTGCTCATGTTTATTACTAAATGGGGAAAATTCTGGTTTTACTGTAATACTTAATTCTGAATAATATGTCAGGTGCAAATAAATTCTTAATGCTATTTTATAGCCTTCAGGTCTGGTTGACAAGTGACTGGGAAATATTGATGGCAAGTTATCTCCATAAACATGAGAATGAACATGACAGAGCAAAAATGCTCTCATAAAACTGGCTCCCTTCCCTTATGAATCATTATTCTTGTCCCTATGAGATCCAATATTTGGATATGTGGAGAATCATACTGTGTAGACGAAGTGAATTAATTCCAATACTTTGGCACACTGAAGAAAAACTATACTATTTTATTGTTCCTATATAGTAACATGGCAGTTCTGGTGGCATAGTGCGTAAGGCATTTTATTGGTAACCAGAAGGCTGGTAGTTCAAACTCACCAGCACTCCTCTGAAGAAAGATTGGGCAATCTAAGTCTGTAGTGATACCATCTCGGGAACCCAAGGAGGGGTCGGTATGAGTCAGATCCGACTCAAGTGCATTGAGCTTTTACAGTTTTTTTATATGGTAAAATGAGGAAATTATCCATAAAGGCATTATTGTTGTTGTTTGCCATCGAGTCGGCCCCGACTCATAGCGACCCCTCCTTGGGTTTCCGAGGCAGTATCACTACGGAAGTAGGATTGCCCAACCTTCCTGGAGAAGAGGAAAAGAAAGAAAAACAGAGTGAAATCAGTCAATGATCTTGAAATACAATACCCCTTCCTCCACAGTCCCCCTTCATTCCAGAGAGGAGAGAGCAAAGTTCTGTTAGATAACACTTTCACTGTCTCCTGGAACTTGATGGGCTTCACAGCTGCACTCACTGTTCTGAAGCTGAACATCTGAAGCTAAGCTTACTCTTACACAGCTGCCAACTCACACTCTGAATTCCATCTCTAAAAGTCACGTCTGATAATGTCAAAGCTTTCCTCAGACTCTGTAACTCACTCGGAAATCTTTTCAGCAACTACTGGTGGAATTCAAACAACCATTGTGATACCTAGAAAAGATGTTTATCTAAAAT
>NW_006922604.1:272654-273445 GCF_000298275.1 Orycteropus afer afer
TTTTTTCTTCATTATTAATCTTCTCTACCTTTTTTCTCTTAGTGTCCCATTCCCACATGTTGCAGGTTTCCTTGGTTTTTTCTTCTTCTCTTTCCCTTTTTTCTTTTTTTGGTTACTGTTCCTGTGTGATTACATGCTCTACTTTTTGTCCGTGTGTTTTAGTTTTATGATGGTTATTCAATTGTAATTTTTTTCTGAGTGGAAGACAGCAACAGTCTCCATAAAACACAACTGCACCCACACCTCCTGCAGCTTCATTTACTTAGCAAAAGGCACCACATCCTTCTCCACCAATGGGGCAATGATAAAAAAACCACCAAGAAGAGCCTGAGTGACCTTTGGCTGCTTTTCACAAACAGTTAACAGAGATCAAATACAACAACATCATCTGTTGTCAGAGACAACAGACCATCACAGTCCACACAAAGAAGCAAGATAAAGTCGTAGAAAAAACAGAGCAGAATACAGACTCAAAACACATCCCTGAGGAAGAAGCAGCATTGGAATTCCTTGATAAGGAATTCAAAAGAATTATATTTAGGTATCTTCAAAGGATTGAGAGACAGACCAAAGAAAACAGAAAAAAATCTAGAAGAATTTTGGAAGAAAATACAAGAACAAAATGACAAAATAAATGAAAAATTAGAAATGATTCTACATCTACAGTTAGAAACCAAGAATATTAATACTAAATTGTCAGAAATAGATAACACATTGGAAGGACAAAGGAGTAAAATGTATGCAATGGAAGACAGAATTAATGAGATTGAAGACAAATACCTGAATACTTC
>NW_006922604.1:273545-278250 GCF_000298275.1 Orycteropus afer afer
TCAATATTCCATTTTTCTCTTTATCTTACACTATGTTATCTCTACCCTCACTACACATATACATGTGTACATACACTTTATATAATAACCTCGCATGCCACAGGTCAGATTGAACAGAGGCTATTCTGTGTCCTAGGTTGAGTGTCAACATTGCCAGACCCTGCTTTTCTGCACCAGCTCTGAAGTGCAACATGGCAAATCTGCAATGAATGCTCAGGTGGTCTCTGATTTCTAGTCAGCCAGGAAAATATTGGAAAAAGATAACCAATACTAATAAGGATTGTTCCATGAACATCATGTCCATCTGACCAGAGACTGAATGCATGTCAGCACATGAAAAGCAGCTTTTATTATTTATCATAAGAAATGGACATTATACAACAGACAAGCAGTTCTCTTGGCTAAATGACTGTCTAAGAGAGGATGGCTTTTCCATGTACTCCCTATTTTGTGTCATGGGTGAGAGACCTGAATGGGACAGTTATATAAGACATCTTCTCCCCTGTGGAAACTTCCCAGTTTAACTCTTCCATAGAAGCCCTCTCTGGTATCATGGGTAAGGGACACAATGGGAGCCTGCTAACAAACTTTGCAGACTTTGGAATACCTTTTGAATAATGCTATTTTGAGTATAATTCTCTAATTTCCCAGTTTTAAGTTAAAAGCATAAACCAAATGAAATGAAACTCCCTGCCATAGAGTTCAATCTGACTCATAGCGACCCCTCCTTCGATTTCTGAGGGGCTATCACTACGAAAGTAAATTGCCCGACCTTCCTTCCAAGGAGTGACTGGTGAGTTTGAACCTCCAGCCTTCTGGTTACCAGTCAAATGCCTTAGGCACTACGCCAATAACAACGTATGTGTGTATGTGTTGTCGTTAGGTGCCATTGAGTTGGCTCTGACTCATAGAGACCCTATGTACAACAGAACTAAACAGTGCCCAGCTGTGTGCCACTTAACAATCCTTGTTATGCTTGAGACCCTCATCACAGCCACTTTGTCAATCCATCTGACTGAAAGTTTTCTCCTTCTTCAATGACCCTCTACTTTACCAAGAATGATATCCTTCTCCAGGGAATGGTCCCTTCTGACAACATGATCAAAAAAAGTGAGACGAAGTCAGGCCATTCTCGCTTCCAAAGAGCATTCTGGCTGCACTTCTTCCAGGACAGTTTGTTCATTCTTCTGGCAGTCCATGGTATTTTCACTATTCTTTACAACACCAAAATTCAAAGAAATCAACTCTTCTTAGGTCTTCCTTATTCATTATCCAGCTTTCTCATGCATATGAAGAGATCGAAAATACCATGGCTTGGGTTAGGAACACCTTAGTCTTCAAAGTGATATCTTTGCTTCTTAATAATTTACAGAGGTCTTTTGAAGCAGATTTGCACATGCAATATGACTTCTGATTTCTGAACTGCTACTTCCATGAGTGTTGATCGTGGTCCAAGTAAAATGAAATCCCTGATAATATCAGTCTTTTCCCCATTTATCATAATGTTATCAGTCCATTTGTGAGGATTTTTGTTTTCTTTATTTTGAGGTATAATCCATATTGAAGACTGTACTCTTTGATCTTCATCTGAAAGTGGTTCAAGTCACCTTCACTTTCAGCAAGCAAGGCTATGTCATCTGCATATCACAGATCATTAATGTGTCTTCCTCTAATTCTTATGCTGCATTCTTCTTCGCATAGTTCAGCCTCCCTGATTATTTGCTCAGCATACAGATTGAATAAGTATGGGAAAGGATACAATTCTAATGCACACCCTTCTTGATTTTAAATCATGCATTGTTTCCCTGTTCTGCTCAAATGACAGCCTCTTGGTCTATGTATATGTTCTTCATGAGAAAAATTAAGTGCTCTGTAATTCCCATTCTTTGCAATGTTATCCATATTTTGTTATGATCAGCACAGTCAAATCCCTTTGCATAATCAATAAAACCAAAGCATAGTGGTTCTAAATGTATTAGAACCTTTCTGGTTTTCTTTGTTTTCAGCTAAGATGCATCTGACATCAGCAATGACATTCCTCATTCCATGTCCTCTTCTCAATCCAGCTTGCATTTCTGGAAGTTCCCTATCAATCTATCAATATATTGTTGCAACCATTTTTGAGTTATCTCCAGAAAAGTTTATTCATGTGTGATATTAATGATATTGTTTGATAATTTCCACATTCTGCTGGGTCATCTTTCTATGGAAAAGGCACAAATATTGATCTCTTCCAGTGAGATATCTTCCAAATTTCTTGGCATAAATGAGTAAACGTCTGCAGTGCTGCATCTGTTTGTTGAAACATTTCAATATATACTCTGTCAATTCCTGGTGCCTTGTATTTTGTCAATGCCTTCACACATATGTATCAAATTGACTCTGACTCATGATAACTCCATGAAAAGAAAGACCTGGTAACTTACTTCCAAAAACCTAGTGTTTGAACACTCTTTGGAACGTAGTTCTTTTTTCTAAAGCACCTCTTGTGGACTCAAACCTGTAATGTATGGGTTAATATCAGAATATATTAAACCTTTGCACCACCCTGGGACTTCAAATATATATCATTACACACTATGCATAACTATGCATACATATGCATAGTGTGTATGTGTGAATAATGAATGGAAATAACTAATAAATCACATATGCACATCTGCCTTTCCATCCTCTTGTTCTATGATTTACAATTTATCTGTAGAAAAAAGCAACACAATCCAATGTTTTTAAAAAAAATTTCTCACTTCTCTTGAAAGGTCTTCCCAAACATTAAGCTTGTTTCACTAGACAACATGATGCTGGCCATGTAAGTATTTGTAATTTTCAAAGTGAGAATTAATCACATGCTATATAGATATAGTAGATTGTTTACAATAAAGCCAGGCAAATATTGGCCTTTAGAATTCTTGAACAACTATCCCCAAATCAAATGTAGTGGCAGTTTTCTCCAACTTATGATTTTTCTGCAGAGTATTTTCTATTTCATTGTTGAAGTGAGTATAATCCAATTCAGACAAGTATAATTACAGCTTCCTATTTCTTTGCCCTCTAAATATATAAGAATGTTGAAAGATTTTCCTAAGACTTCACAAAGATGGCATTAAATAGCAATCTTTCCCAAACCAATGCCATTTTCATTTAGACACTCTGTAAAGACTCTAGGGATGAAAGGTCATTCACAAGATTTGCATAAAAGTGTATAATGAAGGAGTAGATAAAGTCGTAATATTTGTCAATCCTCCTTCTCTAATAAGTGATTCAAAGGAATCATTAGAACCACTACTTTGGTTCACAATCAAGCTTACCAATGGTCAAACTATCCTGAATTCTAAAATATTTCTTCCTTTCTGAGAATGAAAAATATATCAGAAATGTCAGTTGAATATACCTTACTTATAACATGCCTGGTGTTACTACAACTACTCATGGTATTGGGTATCAATTCTATAGCTTCACTGCTTTAACATCACTTATCTAGATCTCTAAAAAAGTGAAGCCAATTTCCAGGACTAAATAGTGAAACTAAATAGTGTATTGTAATGATTCTAAATGCTTTGGGGTCAGAAAATTTTCAAGACGGTAACAAAAGCTTTAGACACTTTCTTTAGAAAACAGTACAGAAACAAGTATACTTATATTTTCATAAAATTCCCATGGATTCCTTCATCAGGACAGTTGACCCAAGTTAAAAAGCATAATTTTAGAAGAATTTGAATCCTTAATAGCTAGTTTTTCTGCACAATTCAAACTCCATTGGAACTAAGGATTTAAAATCTTTAGTAAGAAGAGTACTTCATAATAATTTCCTATTTAGTACATGAAATCAATAATTAATATGAAGCTGATTACAATAAAACAATGGATAAAATAGCCAAACAGTAAAAATATGTAATTGAATAGAATTGTGTCCCCTTGCCTTGTTATGGAATGCTGACACCTGGGTAGGATACATGATACATCCATGCTAGGACACTGACCAGCAGAGTTAAAATGACATCTTTCCAAGTGCATATTTTAAATAAACAGAAAGCACAGGTACATAATTGTAGGGTTATTTTGGCATTCTGATGAAAATGTCTAAAGTATCGTTTTCTTTCATCTCTTCATTCATTCATTCCAAAATATTTTATTGGGTTATTTTTACAAAATGCTGTAGGAAGACATGAACAGAAATATGATATCCTCATTGCACTCCTGGAATTTAAAGTCTATTGGATGTCTTAAAATTTATTTAGCATATTGAAAAGGGAAGATATCAAATTTACCCACTGCACTCTTTTCTTCAAAAAATTTTTTTTTTCTTTTTCTAACAGGCCTATCATAGATATTAGAATAAAAATTTTTAACTAACCTATAAGTCAACCCTTTTTCAAACTCCAGGTCTTTTTATAGTAATTGGTTTTGTCTGCTCAAGCTGCTCTTTGGAATCTTCTGGTCAGCTCTTTTAACTTGTCATTTCTTCCATTTGCTTTAGCTATTCTCCACTCAAGGGCAAGTTTCAGAGTCTCTTCTGTCATCCATTTTGATCTTCTCTTCTTTTCTCATCTTTTTAGTGATCTCTTGCCTTCTTCATTGATAATGTTCTTGATATCCTCCTACAATTCTTCTGGTTTTCAGTTGTTGGTGTTCAATGCATCAAATCTATTCTTTAGGTGATCTCTAAATTCAGGAGGGATATATTCAAGATCATATTTTGGCTCTC
>NW_006922604.1:278350-279673 GCF_000298275.1 Orycteropus afer afer
ATCACAATAAAAAAGATGACAAGCACAAATACTCAGCAAATAATAAACCAACAGCAACAAAGGAAATGATAACAGGATTCATAAACATAATCAGCTCAGCACAGAAAATAATATGGAACAAAGAAACGAGGGACACCATGAAAAAACACATACCAAAAGTACAGCAACCAATTCATACTTATCAATAATTACACGGAATGTTAATGGATTAAATGCATCACTCAAGAGACAGAGAGTTACAGATTGGATAAGAAAACAAAACCCATCAATATGTTGCCTACAAGAGACACACCTTAGAGATAAAGGCAAAAATAGACTAAAACTCAAAGGTTGGAAAAAGATGTATCAAGGAAATGTCAACTGTAAGAGAGCAGGAGTGGCAATATTAATTTCTGATCAAATTGACTTTAGGACAAAAACCACCATACAAGACAAGGAAGGACATTATATAATAATTAAAGGATCAATTGAATATGAAGATATAACCATAATAAATATCTATGGATCCAATAAAAGGGCCTCAAAATACATAAATCAGATTTTAAAAGACTTGAAAAGCCAAACAGATGATTCCACAGTCATAGTGGGAGACTTTAATACACCACTTTCTTTGAAAGATAGAACAACTAGAAAGAAACTCAACAAAGATGCAGAAGAGCTAAATAATACAATCCCCCCAACTTGGCCTTATAGACACCTATAGAACACTTCACCCAACAGCAGCACAATATACATTCTTCTCCAGTGCACATGGAACATTTTCTCAGCTCAAAGCATCTTCTCAGATAATAATGCTATCAAATTAGAAATCAACAATAGGAAGATAACAGAAAAAGAGTAAACACATAGAAACTGAACAATACCTTCCTTGAGAAAGACTGAGTAAGAGAGGAAATCAAAATTGAAATTCAAAAATTCCTTGAATCAAACGAGAATGAAAGCACAACATATTAAATCTTTGAGACACAGCAAAAGCAGTGATCAGAGGCCAATTTATAGCAATAAACGCACACATCAAAAAAGAAGAAAGAGCCAAAATCAACTTGAAACCAACATCTCCAAAAATTAGAGTAAGAACAGCAAGAAAAGCATACAGTCACCAGAAGAAAGGAAATAATAAGATTAGAGCAGAAATCAATGAAACACAAAATAGAAGGGCAATAGAAAAAAATCAAGAAAACCATAAGTTGGTTTTTTGAAAAGATCAATAAAATTGACAAACCACTGGCACATTTAACAAAGGAAAAGAGGGAGAGAATACAAATAACATGAATAAGAAAAGAAATGGGTGACATCACAACAGAACCAACTGAAATAAAAAGG
>NW_006922604.1:281464-283121 GCF_000298275.1 Orycteropus afer afer
AACACATCCTGATTGCATGTTTGGTCAATTTCAGACTGCAGAAGTTGATAAAATTCTTCAATTCCTCATCTTTGGCTTTGGTGGTTGGTGCATAAATTTGAATAATAGTCATATTAACGGGTCTTCCTTGTAGGCATATGGATATTATGCTATCACTGGCAGCATTGTACTTCAGGACAGATCTTGAAACATCCTTTGTGATGATGAATGCTATGCCATTCCTCTTCAAGCTGCCATTCCCGGCATAGTAGATCACATGGTTGTCTGATTCAAAATGGCCAAAACCAGTCCATTTCAGCTCATTAATTCTGAGGATATCAATCTTTATGCATTCCATTTCATTTTTGACAACTTCCAATATTCCTAGATTCATACTTCATACATTCCATGTTCTGATGATTAATGGATGTCTACGGCTGTTTCTTTTCAATTTGAGTGGTGCCACATCAGCAAATGGAGGTCTAGAAAGCTTTACCTTATCCATAGGAGTAAGGCTGGGTTTACTCAGATGTTGCAGCTCTTTCCCAGTCCTATTTTGAGAGCCTTCTAACCTAACTGGACTATTCATAAAGTTGTGCAGTAATGTAGCAAACAGTGTTTCTTTGCTACTCATAAGGTTTTCCCTGGCCAATTCTTTGAGAAGTGGATGGTCTCTTCCTTCTTCTTGGTCTGTCTCAGTCTGTAAGCTGGGCTGATACCTGAGCACCATGTACATCACGCTGGGTTTGAAACATCAGTGGCTCAGCCTCAAAACTCACATCAACTTGTCACCATGGTAGGAGAAACCAACAGACAAGTTTGTCTCCCTGTTGGAAACCTCTCATACAACCCTTACCTGGGTCCCTGCAGCTGACTGCTCCTCTGTCCATGTTCCTGGCTTTTAATCCACTTTCTCTCGCTCTTCCTTCCTGCTGCTTTGGGTGTGCCTGGGTTCTCTCTCCACAACTGGATCCTTGTGGCTGACTGCTCCTCTGTCCAGGTTCCTGGCTTTTAATCCCCTTTCTCCTGATCTCCCATCCTGCTTCTTTGGGCACACCTGAGTTCTCTCTCCTCACCTGGATCCCTGCAGCTGAATTCCCCCCAAAATTTAAGCCTCGAGTTGCAATATTGAGAGATTCTAAGGGGAAAATATTGAATGATTAGGAAACATCAAGAGAAGATGGCAGGAATATACAGAATCACTGTACCAAAAAGAACTGGTCAATTTTCATCCATTTCAGGAAGTTGCATATGATCTCCAATGGTATTGAAGGAGGAAGTCAAAGCTGCAATGAAAGAATTGATGAAGAACAAGGCTCTGGGAATTGATGGAATACCCATTGAGATATTTCAACAAACAGATGCCCCATTTGAGGCACTCCCTCAGTTATGCCAAGAGATTTGGAAGACAGCTACCTGGCCGATTGACTGGAAGAGATCCATATTTGTACGTATTCCAAAGAAAGATGATCCCACAAATTGTGGGACTTATAGAACAATATCATTAATATTGCACACAAGTAAGATCTTACTGAAGATAATTCAGAAATGTTTGCAGCACTATATTGACAGAGAGCTTCCAGAGGTACAAGCTGGATTCAGAAGAGGACGTGGAACAAGGGATATCATAGCTGTTGTCAGATGGATCTTGGCTCAAGGCAAAGAATACCAGAAAGAT